>NC_036640.1:1050500-1154568 GCF_002806865.2 Cucurbita pepo subsp. pepo | reverse complement strand
AAAAAAAAAAAAAAAAAAAAAAAAAAAAAAAAAAAAAAAAAAAAAAAAATCACAGCCTGCATTATGCTCTAAAAGACAAGTATGAAGACAGCATTTCGAAGTTTATGGTCGTCAACTGTGCAAGACAATCCGAAATCATAAGCACGAGTCTGAATTTGAAATTGAAGAATTGAGCATCCATTTTAACACAAAATGAAGTCAAAAGAAGAAAAGGAAATGATAGAAAAGGAAAACTACTTCATTATTTACCTGAATGCTAAACGTAAAAGGAATCCAAACAAGATCCCCAAATACCAGCATGAAGCCTAATCTCTCAGCAATTATGTCCCATCTACAAAAGATAAATCATTCACTAATATTCAGTCTGACTGCACAAAATCGCAAGTATAATGAAGTGAGTGTTCCGTGCTTAAAATGTGTAATGAGCACGATTCATGTGCAGACGACAATTAAGAATTCATGACTTTACAGAAGCTAGTCTTTTGGACCAACATGTTTTTGGTATAATGTATTTCGCTTTTTGATAAGTGTGTTGGTAAAGAGAAGAACCAGATTCACTACTGTGTCTCCAAGTAATCAATTAGGCTACATATGGTTTGAGAAGCTGGCTTATATGGATAAAGATTCAGGGTTTTAAACATGAGTGAAGATTCAATAAGAAACCATAGCCTAGGGTGGCAGCATATATGCTTTAGCTCTTAGACCACTAAAACATGTTTTCGGATGCCAATCACTTCTTTGTATCCCCGGTTCCAAGGAATTGATAAGGCGTCCATTACTTGCCATTGGCAGACTACTTTACGTAGAACTTTGGCTCAATCAAGAGCCAACAATATGTGACAATCAGGCATGAAACTTCACCAGTTTAAGCAAAAATATGTTTCAAACAATAGGAAAGAATGAACCGAAAATGCACTTACGTGGAGGTCATGTACTCCTCGTGAACAAAGTAGTCGATGACATATATCTGAATCAACATTTTAGACCAAACATCCAATTATTAGGCGCCACCAAAAGATACGAAAAAATGATGGAATGCTTTGGAGTTTGGGCTATTAGTTTACCGCACAAAATGTCTGGTAGAGGATCATCGATTGGCTCAAGGTGGCATTCAGAACACTTCTTGCAAGAACTGATAGATTAATAAGTAGCCAGCCCATCATTCCAGCTCTCACAAAGAAAAATCTACAGTAGGAGTTTCAGCATTCTGGTCAACATATATAATAATACCACAAGAAGTGAAGCAAGTAACTTATATTAATAGTAATGATAAGAAATTACACGAAAAGGACCATCTATTAGCGAATATAATAAGAGAATTGAAAATCAATAAACGTGGTCATCATCGCAAGAGAAGTGGTGATTAAAATAATAACATTGTTCCTGATATGGCACATGATAAAGTTCATAATAAGTAACATACTTGAGGTCAATGCCCAAAAAGTGAGGATTCAACTGGATACCAAACCACCTGTTAAGCAACATGAAGACTGATATTTAAACAAGTGGTCAAATCAGACTTCAAGAGTTAAAGCAAACATTTGACTACCAATCATTCATCTGTAACGATAAATGACACTGTTAACGAGTAAAAAAGTTATAACATTCATATGCAAGGAATTGATTTCTTAACATTATGCACCCAATCTTTCAGTCTCCTCCTCCAGGAAACAAACATTATGCACCTAATTTCTTAACTCGATTTAAGCATCTCAGCCAACCAAACACGCCACAAAATGAGAACTTGACATTATACATATACAGAAAAAAGTAACCAAAATTGAGTTTGTACCAATCATGAATAAAATTTCCCGTGGCACGAGGCTTTAGAGAAGAACTTTGACTACTTGAACTGTAGCCAGCAATACAGAGCAAAAATGTTGCCTGAAAGTGAGACATTAAGGAGAAGGTTAAAACAACGGAGTTAGAAGTAGACAAGTGATTGATAATAGAAGGCCAGAAGATTCAGAGACCAAACTTGATGAACAAGGAAAAAGACATGTCGTTATTACAAATAACCTCTTATACGAGAATCATGTTAATGGTATTGTGTTTTAGTGATTGAAATCAAATAATCGTCAAATTCTTGTGTGATGGTTCGGGATTTGGAGCCATACAAACAAGCTTATTGATGGACATTGTTAGAAATCTTCCCAATAACACACCTTCAGAGTTACAAGTCAAAAAAATGGTTAGTTTAAGTTACACTTCTAACGGGAGCTCTCGGAATCTCCCTCGGTTTGTACCGCTCTGTTATCGATAAGAATTGGTCTCTACCACCACCATTCAAAAATCTCAACAGGAAAAATCTAAGCAAGAAAAATCAACAGGGATATAGATATGCAACAGTCCATTGCAGAAAAGTGTGAGTAATGTTAATAATATGCCAAAGGGGCAATGGTCAGCTCTATAGCAAATAATTCAGATGTTCAACTTGAAGTTCCACGTACCAGGACACTAAACCAGAAGGTTGCTGATAGCAGCTCCAGTCCTCTATCTGATATAGCCTACATATGCGTTGTATTATAAGCTTCTAATAAGAACAGTAACCAACAGCAAGGAAGAAAAATGAATACAAAATTTCCGTGAAAGAATGATCATCTGTAATGATAAACAGTGAACGCTTACAGTGGGCGAAATGTAATTCATTTTAACACCAATCCCAAGAAGCGCGACAAGCAGCAGTAGAGAGAGTAGACCTACAGCAGCAGAACAAATCCAGAGAGGAAGAGAGATCCAAATTTTAATGTTCATCTGCAAAGAATTTATAATCTAAGTGGAACAAAACTTGATAAACTGAATTTATGAGAAAACAATACCATTGCAGCGATACTGAAGCCTAGTACGATCTGACAAAATCACTCCAGGGATAATTCTTCCAGGTAGAACAGACCCAGCAATCGCCAGGTAAAAAAAGAAGATGAAGAGGATAGCAACCTGATTGCGCAAAACAAATAGCAGGAGAATCTCAAACACATTAAAGTGTAAATCATACTTAATAACGAATACTGATTCACAGCAATAGAATCAACACTTACAGCTTCCCATGAGGGTATTAGAACTTGAAGAAGAGAATCCAGATCCATATTCCTCAAGAAATCGATTCTTAGTAGCTTGCTGGGATTTTCTCTTCCCTCTGTAACAACAATAATAACTTCCAGCAAAAAGGTCGTCTAATTTCAACTCCGGCAATCTTTAGCTCGAGCCCCGAGTGTGTTGATTCCTACTCCTAAATCCACGGGCGGCGGTTGAACTGCTAGCGTGTGAATCTCTTCCCCAGGCGGGAACGTTCTTGCTTGGCTGCCTTTTCCCAAATTCCTTTTCTTTTTGTTAATTTGATTAATGATTTTCTAGTAATGACCCCTCTCTCACATTGTAATGTGGCTTTCCCTTTCGAGCTTATAAATAGTGATTTGTTCTCCTTCCCAACCAACTGTGGGACATCACAATCCGACATCACAATCCACCCTCGAAGGCACTCTTTCCTTCCTCCAATCAATGCAAATCCACCCTCCTTTAGGCCCAGCGTCCTTACTAGCACACCGCCTTGTGTCTAACCCCCCTTCGGGGAACAGCGAGAAGGCTGGCACATCGTCCCGTGTCTGGCTCTAATACCATTTATAACGACCCAGATCCACCACTAGCAGATATTGTTCTCTTTGGGCTTTCCCTTTCGAACTTCCCCTCAAGGCTTTATAAATAGTGATTTGTTCTCCTCCCCAACCAATGTGGGACATCACACCGATATTGTCCTATTTTAGTTTTCTCTTACGAATTTATCTTCAAGGCTTTAAAACGCGTCTTCTCGTTAAGGTTTTCACATCCTTGTAAATGATGTTTTGTTCTCCTCTCCAATCAATATCGGACATCACATATCATAATTAAATTAGTTCAATTAATTAACAAAATTAGTTCAATTAATTAACAAAATTAGTTCAATTAAGAGCAAGTTGATCCTGAATTAAAGAAGACTCAATATTTAAATTAAAAAAGTATATATCATTAAGACGGCTTTAAAACTATTTACACCTCTCATTTATTTTCATTCACAAAAAATAATATTAGTTTTATATTAATTAAAATTATAAAGTTTTTCATTTTAAAAATAAAAGTAAAACATATATTCAAATTAATATTGTAAATGCATTCATAAAATTGACGAATGACTTTAAAAATAAATAATTAAAATAAATAAATAAAAAAACCACATGGAAACCTAGAAATGCATTAAGTAGCCAAAGCCACTCTAAACTCATCCCTTCTCTTCATCTCAGTCGCAAGCTCTCAACAACAATGGCGGCCTCTTTCTCCGTTTCAAGGCTCTCCCTCTCAATATCCTCTTCTTCTACCACTTCTCTCTTTCCCTCCCGAGCCGCCGCCCTCCATTCCCATCTCTCATTCTCTTCCTTTCGCCTCAAATCCCACCGCTGCATCTCCCCAAAACCCCTCCGATTCTCCTCTTCTTCCACCTCCAAATCCACTATCTCCGCCTCCATTTCCGTCGGCGACAAGCTTCCCGACTCCACATTTTCCTACTTTGACTCTGCCGACGAACTCCAAACCACCACCGTCTCCGACCTCACCAAGGGCAAGAAGGCCGTCTTCTTCGCCGTTCCCGGCGCTTTCACCCCGACTTGCTCTCAGAAGCACCTTCCAGGTTTCGTTGAGAAATCGGCCAAGCTTAAGGCCAAAGGAGTCGACACTATCGCCTGTATTTCGGTGAACGACGCTTTTGTGATGAAGGCGTGGAAGGAGAACCTCAATGTTGAGGAGGAGGTTCTGTTGTTGTCCGATGGGAATGGGGATTTCACTAGGGCTATTGGTTGCGAGCTTGATTTGAGCGACAAGCCCGTGGGATTGGGCGTGAGGTCGAGGCGTTACGCGCTTCTGGCTGAGGATGGAATCGTGAAGGTCTTGAATTTGGAGGAAGGAGGTTCGTTTACCTTCAGTAGTGCTGAGGAAATTCTCAAAGTTCTTTGAATTAGAGATTGTTTTTTTTTTTTTTCCCTTCTGCTTATTTGTTGCTCCAATTACAGGGTAGCATTTTCGATTTTGGAAAATAAATGAGATCAGATGACTCTGTTAGAATAAGTTTCTGAGTTCGTTTATCATCGTGATTCTGGATTTTCATTGGTTTCTCTTCTTTGTGATTTGGGTTTCATGCTTCAACGTTTTATAATGAGAAAGAATGATTAATTTGGGTCACCTATAATCTGTTCGACCAAATGCCTTAAATGAGATCAAATGAGTCTGTTAGCCATGGGCCATGTCCCTATGATGTCCTTGGAGGAGATCCCTATGATGTCCTCGAGGAGAACAAACTACCGCCCAAGAGGGAAAGAGGATAGGATGTAGAAGCCCAACAGGGAAAGAGGAGACAGACACCATACAATGTGAGCTTTCTCACTGTTCCTCGAAGGGGTAGACACCTTTCTCACTGTTCCTCGAAGGGGTAGACACGAGGCAGTGTAAGGACGCTAGCCCTAAAGGGGATGGATTTGGGGGCGGTCCCACATCGATTGGAGGAAGGAAAGAGTGCTAGCGTTGGGTAGACACGAGGCGGTGTAAGGACGTTAGCCCCAAAGGGGTGGATTGTGATGTCCGATTGGGAAGGAGAACAAACCAACCTTTATAAGGAGGAAACCTTCCTTTAGCATTTTAAAGCTTTGGGGGAGGAGGAAGCCCAAAAGGGAAAGCTTTACCCTAGCATTTTAAAGCTTTGGGGGAGGAGGAAGCCCAAAAGGGGAAGCTTTACCCTAGCATTTTAAAGCTTAAGGAAGGAGGAAGCCCAAAAGGAAAGCCCAAAGAGGACAATATCTGCTACTGGATTACAAAGTAGGGTCCCTCGTTACGAGTAATAGTGACTCTAGTGTCGAATAAAGGCTGTTTGAGGGCTCCATAGGCCTTCAATGAGGTTCTTTAGTATAGGCTGTTTGAGGGCTCCATAGGCCTCAAATGAGGTTCTTTAGTATACTTTGTTTAAGAGTAAGATTGTTGAGGATTGGTAGGAGGAAGTAAGTAAGGAAATGCATCTCTATTGATATGAGACTTTTTAGAGAGTCATGCTCAAAGTGGACAATATCGTACCAACGTGAAGAGTCATGGTTCCTAATGCTATTGGGATTATTGATATTTAATCCTTTGATTATGTTTTATTGGTTTTAGTTAGCAATTAGCAATGAGAAACTAGTATAAGATAATCATAGTGAATTAGCAATTAAGTCCTGCGTCAGGGAAGAATGGGACAATTTAGAGATCATTCTCGTCAAACAACTAAGCTAGAAAATTTCAGCCTTTTGTGCTTTTATAGACAAAAAAGCTTCGTGGAAACTTTGCTAAACCCAAGCACTAGAACCTACACCATGGTTGAGCTACTAAAAGCTTGGAACAATGGTCCCAACATACCCAATTCCCACAATGAAAAACGAAATTGATTGGACAAGAATGAAAATGTAGAAGTTGTTTTCCCCGTACAGCATATTGTAGCATCCACAAAAGAACAGATAGGCTCCAATCCCAAGCTCCGTTACATGAATTCTATCTCCAATTCTGAACCCTAGTGTCCTTGTTGGTTTTGAGGCTGTTTTCGCCTTCAGAATGTCTCCCAACTTCTCTGTCACAACCCATTCATTTGCTCGACTACCCTCTAATAACCCGATGAGGGTCGCCTTGGCTCTGTGCAATGACATTACGTTTTCGAACATGATCCAGAAAATCGTCAAGTGGAATGACCTGAAACCAACCAACAAAACCTTAGAATTTGTGAATATGGATGTCCATTGTTCTAGGAAGTTTGAGTAGGAACATACCGTGGAGTCCCGGCAGCATTAATAATGGTGGTCGCTGTAGGAATATACACAGCTCCCCATTTTGGAATTGTAACTTCAGGCACCAGAACAGTGGCCGGTAAAACAACACAGAAGAGAAGAAAGTTGTTAATGTGGGCCATGATCTTCCTTACGAAGAAGAAGCTATATATCACATACACCTTCTTCCACAATGTCACTTTCTGCAATGAAAAATTCACACATCTTATCAGCATGATTCAATATTGATTTTGATTCGAGTAATGTCGACGTTGGGAATACCTTATTTCTTGCTATCTCCATGACCACCTTTCTGAACAGGTTTGCAGGGCCACATGACCATCTATGCTGCTGAAAACGGAAGGCCTTGAATGTGCTTGGCAGTTCATTTTTAACCTAGTGGTATGAAATCACTCCATCAGATATGGGAATAGAACAGGCATCAACGTTCGAATTTGAACGTTTAGATCGTTACCTGAAGGTCGCCGAGGTACAAGAATTTCCAGCCCTTGAGACTAGCTCGCACGGCCAAATCCATGTCCTCCACTGTCGTTCGATCCTTCCACCCTCCTGCCTCTTCAATTGCAGCAATTCTCCAAACTCCTGCCGTGCCTAGTGTAGAACAAATATCAAGCAATGAGAAACATTGAGTCATGCAGATGGGAGAAATAGGAGTTTGAACGAACCATTGAAGCCGAAGAAGGCGTGCGTGGAGGAGCCGACTTCTTGCTCGACCGTGAAATGGTAGTCCAACGACATCTCTTGAAGTCTTGTCATCATACACTCGTTGGAGTTCACTGCAAGAACATAGCCGCAGGGGCGTCAAGCCAGTGCGTTATGAACATGGTATTGAATAAGGGAAGGGTGAGTTACCAAAGATCCATCGAGCTTGAATGAGGGCAAGTTTAGGGTTATGGATAAGGAAAGGAATAGATCGATGAAGAAAATCAGGTTCAGGTTGAAAATCTGCATCAAATATCACAACATATTCACATTTCCTTGCATAGCTTCGTTTCATCCCTTCTTTCAAAGCTCCTGCTTTGTATCCGCTACGATTGTCTCTTACTTCGTACTTTATGTTGATACCTTTGTCTGCCCATTTTTGGCATTCTAGCTCCACTAGACTCTGTTCATCAATTCAATCATTTGTCTTTTGTTCATTCTAAAAAACAGAGTACGAAAAAAATACTTCTTTTGTTTGTTGCTCTGTACCTTGATTGATGGGATTGTTGAATCGTCCAGTACTTGTATTGCGATTCGATCAGATGGCCATGAAAGCCCACAAACAGCTCTGATTGACATTTGATAAACCTAAGATGAAACGAAGATCGCCGCCCATGTCAGTTCATTTCCAATGGAAAATGAGAGATTAGAAAAACAGGGGAGGAAAAACAGAGCACCTCTTTTTCGTTAAACATGGGGATTTGAACAAGAACCATAGGGAAAACAGAGCTTCCGATCTCGGTGTCCTCTTTTATAGCTTCCCATTTGTACCTTTTCTCCGGCGTGCGACGGAGCAATTTCACTCCAATAATCACGACACCCATATAAATCCTCTCAACGAACAGCATTATCGATAATCCAGAACAGAGCACCATTAAAACTCTAAGCAGAGGAGCTATAATTGGAGCTCTGACGGTGTCCCAAATAAAAAGGAGCTGAGCCGGAATGCCATCTCCGACCGACTGGAATGCTCCAGGGAAAAACGCCGCCGTGGAGAGCTGCTCCATTTCCGTTTTATGTTTGGAAATCGGAGCAGAATTTGGTGGTGAAAGGGGGTGGTGGTTCTACTTCCGCGATCAACAGGATTGCAGAAGCAGAACAGATGTGGATGAACAAGATTTGAATGATGAGAGCGGAGGAAGAACAGCAATTTAAAGGAAAAAATTTGGACAGAGAGAGAGAGAGAGAGAGAAAGATTTGTTCTATAATCTCTCTCGTAACAACAGGTGGTTTGTGACCGTGAGACCATTTCAATTGGTAATTAATAGGATCTTAGGGTTCTAACCCCTCAAAATTGGGAGGGGAAGCAAATTCTAACGTAACCCACACAATTAAACATGCCCAATTATAATTTAATTTTGCTTAAATTATTTAAACTTTGGTTTATAATAATTTTCTATATTTGTGAATATAATATAACAAGATCCCATAGTTTATAAATATCTAATAAAACAGAGTAAAACAGAGTTCTTTATTTTTTTGACATAAAAAGGCACAAACTCATACGTAATTACAGAAATAACCCAACACTTCTCCCTCAATTTCATTGCAGTTGAAGCCGAGGATCCACCTCCACTCTCGCAACCCCCTCCGTGACCGCCGCCGCCTTCGCGACCTCCACTTCTCCGACCACCAATCCGGCGACCTCCTCCTCCTTCACTTCATCCACATAGTTTGGATCGTTCTCATCAATGGCAGCCGGGGCAGGGGAGAGCTCGTTCTCAATCGCATCGCTGGGTCCTTCCCAAGTGAACTTGCCGCCGTGGCCGGACTTGGGCGGCGGCTGGGCGATTCCAGTCCGGGTATGAACCGGATGGCGGTCGAGGCGCTGGACTCCCTTGTCAATGAGCTTCTTCTCAACGTACTTGATGGTGTCGATGTTGCGAGTATCGATCTCGGCCTTTTCGACTCGCTTTTTCCCTTCCTCGTCGCGGCTGACGGCTCGAATCGTCACTTTCTCCTTCTTGTCGTTGATTGGCTTCATGATTTCTGTAATTGTTGGGGAAATTTAGAATCGGGATTTAGGGTTTTATACAGAGAGACGAAGGAGAAACTGGAAGGTTCCGGAAAGGTGTGGACAACGCCTGGTGGGTGCTAGAACTCTCTGACACGTCTTACAACGCTTTCTTTCCGCATGCATAATTAATTTCCAATTTCTTTTTTTTCATAATTATTATATAATACAATATTGAGAGTTTCGATGATGATAGACTAATGCCCCTAATTTTCTCTCGGGACATTTATTTGCAGAATTCATTTGAAACCCATTGCCGGAGGAGATGGCAAATGAACGGAAAACAACCGAGAAGTTCAACTTTCCGGTGGGTTTCCCGGGAAGTTGTACTGCCGGAACCGGACATGGCGGAGATTGGTTTCTTATCATTCGAAATCACGCCTCTAATGTCAAATTAGAAGACGATGGTGATTGAGCTAATCTTGATAGGGGACAAATGTTCGGACCCTGTTCTTCACGAATTCGAAAAATTAGTTAAAGATCCGATGAAGAACGAATTCGATTGGGGCAGATGCCATTACAGATGAAAAAAATGGACAGAAGAGTGAAGAAAATGCAGAAGTTTACTGTGCTCACGGCGGAGCTGTCGAGGGAAATGGAGGTTCTGGCGGCGGTTGTACGAAATTTGAGGAGGAACACGACCGTTTTTTCATTTGCCGGCGGCGGTGGTGGAAAATCGTTCAATTACCGGAAGGAAATTTCGTGGCACCGCCGTCGTGTTCAGATCTTGAAATTGTTGACCCCTTGGAACTGAACATTCGATTACATTCTTAATTATTACTGTTACAGAACGAATCAAAATTGTGTTTGGGGTTAAATAAATGCGGCTGCCGAAGGACAGCGGAAAGAAAATCACCGGTATCCCGGCGGATAGTTGCAGGAGATCGAAACTAGAAGAACAGGGGAAAAACAGAATTTAAATTAGAAAAAAACATCATTGGATGAAAGTTGTCTGTCAGGATCATGATCATGTGTTTATAATCAATAAATACTATTTTCATTGATACGAAGCATTTTGGGTGAAAAAATATAAGAGCTTATGTTCAAAGTCGACCTTATGTTCAAAGTAGACAATATCATACTATTGTAGAGAGTCGTGTTTGTCTAACATGGTATTAAAGTCATGCCGTAAAACTTAGTCATGTTAATAGAATCCTCAAACGTCGAACAAAAGACTCCAAAAAAAGGAGACGAGGTTCCTCGACGGCATAGTAAAAAATGACCAAGACTAGAAAAGAAAAAAAATCGAACCTCGATTAAGGGGAAACGTACTTTATTTGAGGGGAGGTATTGGATGAAAGTCTCAGCTCAATTAATTTAAAAAATTCATGGATTGTATAATGAGGAATACTATCCATTGATATAAAGTTCCGAAGTCTAAAGCATAACTATGAGAGCTTATAAAGTTCCGAAGTCTAAAGCATAACTATGAGAGCTTATGTTCAAATAAAACAATATCATACCAGAGAAGAGAGTTATGTTTATCTAATAAAGGACCAGTTGAATTAAATTAAATTACTTCTAAATTAATTTAATAACACCTTAAAAATAAAATTTATTATCCATCCTATACATACAGGAAGTAAAACAGAGCTCTTTATTATTTATTTTTTTTAACATAAAAAGACCCAAACTAAGACGTAATTACAGAAACAACCCAACGCTTCTCCCTCAATTTCACTGCAGTTGAAGCCGAGGATCCACCTCCACTCTCGCAACCCCCTCCCTGACCTCCGCCGCCTTCGCCACCTCCACTTCACCGACCACCAATCCGGCGACCTCCTCCTCCTCCTTCACTTCATCCACATAGTTCGGATCGTTCTCATCAATGGCAGCCGGAGCAGGGGAGAGCTCGTTCTGAATGGAATCACGGGGTCCTTCCCAAGTGAACTTGCCGCCATGGCCGGACTTGGGCGGCGGCTGAACCGGCTGGCGTTCAAGACGCTGGAATCCCTTGTCAATGAGCTTCCTCTCGACGTACTTAATGGTGTCGATGTTGCGAGAGTCGATCTTCGTCTTCTCGATTAGCTTTATCCCTTCCTCGTCGTGGCTGACGTCTCGAATCGTCACCTTCTCCTTCCCGTCGATTGCCTCCATCATTTCAGTTTCTATTGTTCTTGAATTTCGATTTCGGATTCAGGGCTTTATACAGAGACACGAAGCAGAAACTGGAAGCTACCGGAACTTTCTGACACGTCATATATATACATATACATATACATATATATATTATGTATTTATATGTATATGTATATGCGTCGAATATGCTTCTCAAAAGTCGTCTTAGCAAACAACGGGGAATCAAAAACATTGAAACAACACATAATGATTTGTTCGTTCGTTCATTTTGAGGTAAATTTATATTATTTTGTCTCCCTTCCTCTGTTTATATTTATACCTCTTTCATTTTCCCCAACATTCATTCACTCTTCTTCTTCTTCTGACGTTAATTTCCTCTCGGGACAGTTATTTGCAGAGTTTGTTTGAAACCCATTGCCGGAAAAGATGGCAATTGAACGGAGAATCGCGAGAAGTTCAACTTTCCGGTGGGTTTCCCGGAAAGTTGTACTGCCGGAGCTGGACATGGCGGGGATTGGTTTCTTATCATTTGAAATCGCGCCTCTTATGTCGAAGCTTGTTCAGGTATGGAATCGATTAGAAGACGAGGAATTCATGAGAGTGAAACAACAGATTTCGAACTCAAAAGGAATCGGAATACTGATTTCGAATGACGAACAATTTCTAATGGAGCTTTTGATGGTAGAAATTGTCGGAGATCTTCAATACATCGCGAAATCAATCGCGAGATTTGGGGACAAATGTTCGGACCCTGTTCTTCACGAATTTGAAAAATTCGTTGAAGATCCAATGAAGAACGAGTTTGATTGGGGTAGATGGCAATATAGATGGGAAAAAATGGAGAGAAGAGTGAAGAAAATGCAGAAATTTATTAAGCTCACGGCGGAGCTGTCGAGGGAAATGGAGGTTCTGGCGGCGGTTGAACGAAATTTAGGGAGGAACACGACGGTTTTTTCCTTTGCCGGAGGCGGTGGAAAATCGTTCAATTACCGGAAGGAAATTTCATGGCACC
Source organism: Cucurbita pepo subsp. pepo (assembly GCF_002806865.2). NCBI lineage: Eukaryota > Viridiplantae > Streptophyta > Magnoliopsida > Cucurbitales > Cucurbitaceae > Cucurbita > Cucurbita pepo. Next base: position 1,141,934 of record NC_036640.1, on the reverse strand, counting down.
GCCGTCGTGTTCAGAGCTTGAAATTGTTGACCCCTTGGAACAGAACATTCGATTACATTCTTAGACTTTTCATGAGATCGATTATTACCATTACACAACGAATCAAAATTGTGTTTGGGGTTAACGAAATGCGGCTGCCGGAGGACAGCGGAAAGAGATTCACCGGCCGCCGTATCCCGGCGGATAATTGCAGGAGGTCGAAAGTAGAAGAACAGGGGAAAAAACAGAGTTATAATCGGAGTCCGCCATTGATGAAGAATTCAGCAGAGAGTAAAAGGTTTTCTCAATTTCCCCATTTCCGGTCATTCCGAGACTGCAAGTACGGAGCAACTGTTTCTCCACCGCCGTCGCAACCGGTTCGCAAAACGTCGTCGTTGAAGCTGACAAACACAGCATCTGAAAACAGAGCATCATCATCACCGAGACGAATCAATGGCGGACATTATTCAATCTCATCATTCTTTATCAAAGAAAATTTACCAAACCCACCTCCGAATTCCCTCGGCGCCGCCGCCTTATCAATTCATTACGGAAAAATAGTGACTTTGATCGAGCAAATGGCATCCGCGCCTCGCTTAATCGATAACAAGGAACGGGACAAGCTGTACAACATGTTGCCGTTGAGTATAAGGAAAGCTCTAAGATCCCGTCTGAGAAAAGCAGCAAAAATTCGGCACTCGTCTCTGTACGATCCAGTTCTGGCGGCAGAGTGGAAATCAGCGACGGCGAAAATATTGCAGTGGTTAACTTCAATGGCTCATGACATGGAGACATGGCATTCAGAGCACAGTTTTGAGAAGAAGCCCAACGGCGGCGACATGGGTGGTTCAAGGCCACGTGTTTTGCTGCTGCAAACTCTCCATTATGCAGACAGGGAGAAGACGGAGGGCGCCATTGTTGAGGTGCTCGTAGCTTTGAGCAATATTTGCAGTTCAAATGAAGTTGATGAGCAGAGATTGTTAAAGGGATTTGGCGTTGAAGCTGATGAGAGTTATTTGTGCAGAGATTATGGGTTTTCCTGTTTTGATGTTCTTGCTCTGTAATTTGGATTCATGAAGCTCAGAGGATGAGAAATTTATCGATTTAGAAACTAAATTGTGGTGAAATTTATTTATATGAAAACAATATTTTATTTTTTACTGATTTTTACACGAAACGACGTTTATGAGGAATCGGAATGGCCTTCAAAGGAACTTTCTTTTTCAGAGTAATTCCCATTTGCTCCGACATGTCCATCTCCTCCGGCAAAAGTCCCTCCGGCAGAGCCCAATCAAACCGCAGAATCAACGACCCCAGAGCCATTGGAAGAACCCTTGATGCCAGTGGCACCGCCGGGCACATGCGGCGGCCAGAGCCAAACGGAAGGAAGTCAAAGTGTTGACCTCTAAAATCCTTGCTGCCGGTCGGCTCCAAGAATCTCTCCGGCGAGAAAACCAAGGCGTCTTTCCAGTTTTTGGGGTCACGGCCAATGGCCCAAACGTTGACCAAGACTTGGGTTTCGGCCGGAATCCAGTAGCCAAGGATTTTACAGGGCTTCATTGCCATTCTCGGGAAAAGAAACGGCAGCGGTGGGTGGAGGCGGAGGGTTTCTTTGACGACGGCATCAAGATATGGGAGGTTTTGCAGATGGGTTTCTTCGAGTTTGCCATCTGGCGGTATGGTGGATCGTAGCTCCGCCTGAAGTTTTTGCATCGCTGCCGGGTTGCGGAGGAGCTCCGCCATTGCCCATTCTAGTGAACTAGTGGTGGTGTCCGTCCCCGCCGTGAACATCTCCTGAAAAAGAAAAAAAATAAAAAAAATCCAAACCAATAGGAATTCCCTAATTTGTTCTATAAAAATAAAAAGAGAAGCTTTAAAAGATTAAAAAATAAAGAATTAAAACTGTAACCAAACAAATCAACAGCCAGCTGAGATCGTTCTCTTTGGACTTTCTCAAACTTCCATCAACGCTTTAAAACGAGTTTATAGAGAAGGTTTCCACACGATCGTTTGTTCTCCTCCCCAACCAATATGAGACATCAAATTGGGGAGGTAAAATTATGATGTCCCCAATTGGTTGGGAGGAGAACAAACATCATTTATAAGGGTGGGGAAACTTTTCGATAGACGCGTTTTAAAGCTTTGAGGGGGAAGCGAAAAGCTCAAAAACGACAATATGAACTAACAATGGATCTAGGCCGTTACAAAAACATAATAAAAGAGAAGAATAATATGAAATTATTACAATAATATTCCAAAATACTAAAGTACAAACGAATTATTTATAAAATAGTGTGGAGCCCCAAACATTATAAAACATTAGGAACAGACAAACCCGAAATCCGATTCATACAATCTGATATGTGTCAACAATATAATAAATTATTCATATATATATATATATATATATATGATTTCTCAATCATATCACGTGAGATGCACCATTTCTTAAACATTTGATTTTAAACATTTATAAGTTTAATTTTGAAAATAAAATTGAAAAATAAGAGCAATAATAATAATAATAATAATAATAATAATGAAAAATAAAGCTTACCAGGACGATAACGTTGATGATCCAAGAAGAGAAACGGGAGGGCTCCACAACGCCATCGCCATGGAACTCCAAAAGCACATCCAAATAATCCTTTTTTCTTTCTTCTTTTTTCTCTTTCTCCATGGATCTTTCTTTTATGAACTCGCCGGCGATTTCAAACGCCTCCTTCACATGAAACTGCGTCGTTCTCCTAATCCCCTGCGGGTCGAACCACCGGAATACCCGTAGAAAGTCCGCCACATTCGGCGTTCCGGCCGTCTCCATCACCCTTCTCGTGTGGTAATAGAATTCCTTCCCCCTCTTCGAATTGGGCCCCACTAGATCTTTCGAAAATATTAGGTTCCCGATTAAATTAAAGCTCATTATAAAGAAGAATTTCCCCACGTCCATCGGCGGCGCGTACCAATACGCGCTTCCCTTTATTTCATCTTCCACATATTGGACCATGGCATCGACGCAACGTCGGCGGACGTGTTGCATGGCATCGAGCCGGCGAGTGACGAAGAATTCGCTCGTTGCTAATCGCCTCAGCATTCGCCAGTGGGATCCGTATTGGGAGGTGATTAGGGAACCTTCTGTGCCGTGGTCCCCTTTCATTGCCTCGTAAATCATACGCCCCGACAGCGGCGCGTCGTGGTTTTTGAACATCTCTCGTGCTATGGTGCTCGATGAGACGACCACTGTTTTCATGGACCCGAGTTGGAGGGTCATGATTGGGCCGTACTTAGCGGCGAGTTTTGTGAAGGATTCGTGAGCGGAAAAACTGAGTTGGAGCAAGTTTCCGACCACTGGCCAACGCGGTGGCCCTGGTGGAAGCTGCTCACCCAGCGCTGCCGCTCCACGGCGGCGCCACACCCATAAACCCCACAGAAAAGACACTAAAATAACCGCTGCAATTTCTATCTCCATGCGAGTTGTGTCTGTGGCTTTTGGTTCTCGTCATTTATAGCCACGGGAAGAAGTGTTCCCTCTGCCCCGTCAACACCGGTGGTCGGTAAAATCAATATATCCACTGAGTTTCTAAAAATTTAAAAAAATATATATATCAACATAAGTTTTAAAGTGATAAATTGATTTTTTAAATTTTTAAATTTGTAAATACTTATTATACATTTAGATAAATATTAATCATTTTATTAAGTTTAAGACCAAATACTCACCGACCTAGACTAAATTTATACCGTTAAACTATATTATATTATGATATTATCCACTTTGAGCATACGCTCTCATAATTTTGCTTTGGACTTTCCAAACAGTCTTATACCAATTGAGATACTATTATTTGATTAGAAATCCATAATCATTATCTAACATTAATTTATATATTTATTCGAAATTTCATATCTACATTATTCAAATGTGTTAATAAACTGTGAAATATTTAATCCGAAATGCTTTTTTTTTTTCTTTTTCTTTTTGGTCTTTTAAAACAAATTTTGTATGGATTCTAATTTGGTGGACAAAAACTATGAGATTATAAATATTGAAATTATGAATAGTGATTTTTACCAATTGGTTTAAAAAATTTATTCATCTTCTTCGCTAAAAAAGAAAAGAGTCAGGGACCATTTATAACTTAATTGATTTTTCTGAAAAAAAAAAAAAAAAAAAAAAAATTTGTACTATTCTAAAAANAATAATTGTACCCCGATTGATTAATTTTTTTAAAAAATGTATATTATATTAGTATGTCAATTTTCTTAGTGGTGGGGATATTAATTTTTTATTTTCTGGCCATTTCCAACGTTTTTTTTTTCAAAGCAAAATAAAATAATAAAAATTTAAAAAACATNTATCGGTAGAAAAAAAAAATACCTCACCTGTGACTTAAATTATTGGGCTAGTAACTATCAACTTTTACGAAAATAAAAATAAATAAATATGCTAATCCATTACTACTATGGATTCTTATCCATTATTAAGACTTGATTTACCTAATTTATTTTAACATAATTTAATGATAATTATTAATCTCACTAAAATCATCTTTTATTAATGTACAAATTATTAATTTTGGCTAAAATTACAACGTTTATTTAAATTAAAATTAATTCTTAAAATCGAAATGACTTTTAAAATTTTAAGGCTAAAATTACAATATTTATCTAAATGTTGACTCGCAATTTATCAGCTAAATTTAAAAAACATATCTATACAAATTTATTATTTAAAATTGGTTTTTTAGTTTAATTTATTTTGTTACTAATGAATATATTTAACTAAACGCATATAAATTAACCGAGTCCAAAATGGCTTGGTAATTATAATGAAATTTAGTTTTCTTAATCTAAATTAAAATTGAAATTTTAAAATGAATATGTATAAATTTCAAACAAAAATTATGGAATTTGAAAAAGTGGGGCCACATTTGAAGATGATGATTTACACAATCGTGGGCCTGAGAAGTTGGACTGGATCTTGTTGGTCCCCGCTTTATTGGGCCCAGATTATTTTTTATTATTATCCAATTTAGTGTTTTTTTGTATGAATATATTTTTAATTTAGATTTGTGGTCCATATAAGCTCGTATCCTAAAGATTGGATAAATTTTATTTTTTGCTTCCAGACAAATTAATGATATCATTAACAAATTATTTTTTTATTTTCAATTGTAATAATGTCAATATAACTCCAATTTGAATATGGTCCAGATAGTTGTTCACATAAAATTGTTTAAAATATTTATATGGAATTAAAAAAAAAAACAAAATTATTAGGTACAAAAATATTATGATTAAAAAAGTTTAAAAATTAATATTATTTTTTTTAGTGACTCAATCATAGAAACTTCATAGTTAAACGCGTTTTAATTGGAATAATTTTACGTTCGGTGAACTCTTAAAATTTTCCTTGAGATGCATGTGAGTGACGACAAAATATGTTGAAAAGACTCGTGATGACATGCAGTGATAGTTTAAGCTTTTAAGAAGCCACGAATAGGTAACGTGACTATGTCGCTAGGAATTTTCCTAAGATGCGTGTGAGTGAAGACAAAATATTAGGTAACCCGACCACATCGTAGGAAAATGTTTGGACTATCATGTGCCGAATTTGAATTCCGAATCTTGGACTTAGATCATATCTTCGAGAGAAACAAATGTAAACGTAACCGAAGACTTCTATATTAAAATATATTAGTAAGGTTATAAAATATTTTTGGTCCCAATTTTTTTCAGAATTAACAATTTTGTCGTAATAATTTAATATTTGTACCTTAAACAAATAAAATTTTGTTTAGATTTTAAATCTAGAAAATTAATATCTTTTAAACCTCTCATCAAATGAAAGAGCAAATACGTTTCTTTTTCTGACACGTAATAAAATTTTTGTACTCTATAATTTAAAATTAAAATAAAAAATAAAAAATAAAAGTTAAAATGTTATAATAATATATTTAAAATTAGAAAAATAAGATATGATGTTAAATTTATAAATATTTGAACCCACTTTAGCGATTTGGTATTAAGACGTCACGAAGATGGAGAAATACTTTTAAACATTTATGCAATTTTTATTCTCGTTTTTAATTAATCTAAAGGGCCTATCAATAAATAAATAAATAAATAAAAGGCGAAAAAGATTTATTCAATAATAAAATGCAATGATTTATTTTTAAATTTATCACATAAAGTAACCATGTATTTGCATGATGTTTATTTGTTATTTTTAAATTAAAAAGTGAATTATTATAAATACGTTATATTATTTATTATTAATATATTTTTTTTGTCATTACACTATTTTTAATTTTATTTTGTCCCATTTTTTGAAAGTGCGAGTCACGGTAAGATCATACCACGTATGTATATATATATTATTTTTTTTTATTAAGAATAACATATTCTTAAATTTCAAATAAAATTACATGATTGATTAATTTGTAAATGAAACAAATGAATTAATCAAAATATAATTTGAGAAGTCATATACGTAGGTTAGTTATAAACAAAATAATCGTTAATTTTTTGTTTTTTGTTTTAATTATTGTTTTATTTTAGTTCAAGATTTTAAAATGAATTTTGACCAACGTTTTGGAGTTTGGTCGAATGGGCTTATGATTAAGCCCAAAGTAGAAGCCCAAATATTCAAATACCATAGATTTAATATTTTTTTTTAATAAAATACTATTTTTTTTTTAGTTTAAATTATTATTTTAAAATGATAAGTTAAAATTTAAAAATACCTGTTAAATCTAAAATAAATTTTCAGACCCATATGGCCGGACCGACATGGACGGCCTGGAGAGCTGAAGAACGGGCGTTGCCACCGTATTATTGAGTCGCCGGCATGCCCTCCGCAGCAACGGTGAAGGAGGTGAAATTTTGAGAGGGTATTGGCAACGCTTCTCCTCCTGAATCATATCGAAGATCTCTGGGTCGACGGTTTGGAGAGGGCTGTTACCGGAAGCATCGCCGGAATCCATGGCGGAGGAGACATAAATTACAGAGAAAATGGTAAATTAGGGAACGCCAATCCCGCCTTCAATCACCATTTTTTAATGTTAAAGAAAAAAAGAAAAAAGCGAAAAAGTGGGAATGGCATCGGGAAAAAAGCTGAAGCAATTGCTTGACTTTAGTCCACAGCATCACTGTGGTCGTGACATTAATTGAAGGGAGGAAGCTTGCTTTGCACTGACTTAAAGTTCTCACCTTTTTTAGTTTTTTCTAATTAAATAAATAAAATTGGGTAATAAAACTTTTTTTAATAAAAAATACTCATTATTTACTTTGACTTTCTTCTTTGCACATCAATGGTAAGTCTAATATTGTCCACTTTGAACATAAATTTTCATAAGCAAGAGGTAGTTATAAATCCATGATCTTCCACTAAATTAACCAATGTGGGACTCACTCATTCTCAATAATTCTCAACAATCCTCCCCTCGAACAAAGTACGCTACTATAAGCCTCCCCTTAAAGCTCGACTCCTTTCTCTAGAGCCATCGAACAAAGTACACCCTTTGTTCGACACTTTCTTTCTTTGGAGCCCTCGAACAAATTACACCATTTGTTCGACACTTTAGTTTTGTTCGATATTTGAGGATCCTTTTGACATGGCTAAGTTTAGGGCATGACTCTGATACCATGTTAGGAACCACAAGTCTCTACAATGGTATGATATTGTCCAACTTGAGTATAAGCTCTCATGGCTTTGCTTCGTACTTCCCAAAAAGCCTCATTCAAATGAAGATAGTATTCCTCAATTACAAACTCGTGATCTTCCACTAAATTAACCAATGTGAGACTAACTCTCAATAATTATCGTGTCTCGTGTAGTACGCAAGGAAGAAAGAAAAAGAAAGAAAAAAAAAAAAAAAGTGAAGAAGTTCCCATTCTTGACTGAATTGATTTATGAAGAGTGGAGGACAGCAATGATTGAATCAACCCGTCTGAAATTGGAACTTTGAAATGATTCCCCCTCTGAGTTTCAATCACCCCTTAATTTTTGATAATCATGATTTGTTTTCTTAATTAATTCTCACATCCTTTAATCATTCCGATTCCCTTTCTCTGTTTCTTCTGTTTCTTCTTCATCTTCTTCCTCGCGCGCACACACACACACACAGACAAACGGATAGGACATTCCTTCGCTTTTCTCAACTTGGGTTCCTTCAAACAAAGACACCCTTCTTCCTTACTCTTCCCTCTCACCCATTTCTCCCACCCAATTCCCCACAGATCATCATCATCATCATCATGCCGGTGAAGATTTGCAGTTTCGCCGTCGCCCTCTTGCTCTCTCTTACCCTTTTGGCCTCTGCTTCTCTCTCTTTGGACGACGGCGACGACACCTCTGCTCTTACTCGCTTCCGTCTTCAAGCTGATTCTCACGGCGGCCTTCTAAGAAATTGGACTGGTTCTGATGCTTGTGCTTCTTCATGGCGTGGAGTTCAATGCTCTGTTAATGGCCGTGTTGTTGCTCTTTCTCTTCCTTCTATGAACTTACGAGGCCCCATTGAGTCTCTTGCGCCGCTCCACCAGCTCCGCCTTCTCGACCTCCACGACAACCGTTTGAATGGTACCATTTCGCCGCTTCTGAACTGCACGAATCTCAAGCTGTTGTATCTCTCTGGCAACGACTTCTCCGGCGAGATTCCGCCGGAGATCTCTTCTCTACGGCGACTCCTAAGGCTAGATTTGTCAGATAACAACATCCGCGGCGGAATCCCGGAGGATCTCGCTAAATTGTCCCGGCTTCTTACACTCCGTTTGCAGAACAATGTTCTCTCCGGTACGGTGCCGGATTTCTCTGTTTCGCTTGTGAATCTCACTGAACTTAATTTAACAAACAATGAACTGTCCGACCGGTTGCCGGACGGGATGATGAAGAAATTCGGCGAGAAGAGTTTCACTGGAAACGAAGGGATTTGTGGATCGAGTCCGTTACCGATCTGTTCGGTTACTGGTTCACCGCCGGGGATGGATTCTAGCAGAACGGTACCTTCAAATCCAAGCTCATTGCCGCAAAACCCTATCATCAGTTCATATAATAAAGAATCGCGAAAAGGGCTTAGCCCTGGCGCGATTGTCGCGATTGTGATCGCAAATTGCGTAGCGTTGCTTGTAATCATCTCGTTTATTGTAGCGTATTACTGCGCTCGTGATCGTGACCGGAGTTCAAGCTCCATGGCCGGAAGCGAGAGCGGTAAGAGAAGGAAGAGCGGAAGTAGCTACGGCAGCGAGAAGAAGGTGTACGCCAACGGCGGCGGCGACAGTGATGGCACTAACGCTACAGACAGAAGCAAATTGGTATTCTTCGATTGGAAGAAGCAATTCGAGCTTGAAGATTTGTTGAGAGCGTCGGCGGAGATGCTCGGAAAAGGAAGCTTGGGGACTGTTTACAGGGCGGTGCTGGACGACGGTTGTACGGTGGCGGTGAAGAGATTGAAGGATGCAAACCCATGTCCGAGGAAGGATTTTGAACAGTATATGGATGTAATTGGGAAGCTTAAACATCCAAATATTGTTAGATTGAGAGCTTTTTACTACGCTAAAGAAGAAAAGCTTCTGGTTTATGAATATCTTCCAAATGGGAGTCTTCATAATCTTCTCCATGGTTGGTTCATTGATGAAGCTTTTGATTGCTTACAACGTGTTTGATGAAGAATTTGGTTGATTTTGTTTTGTTTGTTTGTTTGTTTGGATCAGGGAATCGAGGGCCAGGGAGGATTCCATTGGATTGGACGACCAGGATCAGTTTAGTTCTTGGAGCTGCTCGTGGGCTAGCAGCCATCCATGGAGAATACAACGCTTCAAACATTCCCCATGGCAATGTCAAATCTTCCAATGTTCTTCTCGACAAAAATGGAGTTGCTTGCATTTCCGATTTCGGGTTGTCTCTTCTTCTCAATCCCGTTCATGCCATTGCACGGTTGGGAGGATACAAAGCGCCCGAACAAGACGAGACGAAACGACTCTCTCAAAAGGCAGATGTTTATAGCTTTGGAGTTTTGTTGTTAGAAGTCTTGACGGGGCGTGCTCCGTCGCTCTACCCGTCACCTTCGCACCCACGTAACGACAAGGAAGAGTTGTCGGTGGACCTCCCGAAATGGGTTCGATCCGTGGTGAAGGAAGAGTGGACGGCTGAGGTGTTTGATCCGGAGCTATTGAGGTATAAGAACATTGAGGAGGAGCTTGTGTCTATGCTTCATGTGGGGTTGGCTTGTGTTCTTCCTCAGCCTGAGAAGAGACCAACAATGGCGGAAGTGACGAAGATGATCGAAGATATTAGGGTCGAGCAGTCCCCGCTCGGAGAAGACTACGACGAATCGCGTAACTCGCTTTCGCCTTCCATTGCCACCACAGAAGATGGTATGGCGTAGCCATAAGTTTTGAGGTGGATTGTTCCTTGAGATGATGTTTAGTTTAAGTTAATATTCTCTGCATTTTCTCATGCAAATTTATGTATTTATTAGAATTTCTTTGGTGATTACTCTTAAAAACTTTGATCCATGTTTACTCTGCGTGACAGTGGGAAGCTTCACTTGATCTTCCCATAAACCCCTCATTAAGCTAATTAATTAGTTCCCTGTCATGTAATTTAAGGGTTCTTTTTAATTTTTTAATTCTCATGTAAGTCTTAAAATAAGGTAATATAATGCCATCGTGGATTTTATTTAATGTTCATAAAAATATTGTTAAGAAATTTTAAATATTAATATGGTGAGTATAGCTCAATAATAATTGACATGTATTAGAGTTTCATTGCTCCATATATAAATTGTGAGATCTTACGGATGATGAAAGTCCAACATCGACTAATTTAGAGAATGATCATGGGTTTAAAACAAAACCATGAGAGCTTATGCTCAAAGTGAATAATATCATACTATTGTGGAGAGTCGTGTTCGGTTAAAAATGAAAATAAGCATTTCTATAAGGGCTTGAAAATCGAAAACCTCTTCCTAATAGACACGGTTAAAAATGAAAATAAGCATTTCTATAAAGGCTTGAAAACTGAAAACTTCTTCCTAATAGACACTTTTTAAAACATTTCTATAAATGAATCGAAAACCTCTTCCTAATAGACACGGTTAAAAATGAAAATAAGCATTTCTATAAGGGCTTGAAAACCGAAAACCTCTTCCTAATAGACACGTTTTAAAACTGACAATATTTACTAGCGGTAAGCTTTGACTGTTATAAATAGTACCAAATGTGCCTAGGGTGTGGAAATCTCTCCTCTCCTCTCCTCTCCTTTCAAACAGCCACGTTTCAGAACACGAGCCGAGGCAATTGTATTAAACTTTTCAATTTTGATTTGGAATAAGCCAAAATATGGAAGATTGAGTGATGATGTCTTTTCTGGCATCCTTCCCACCAAAGAACCGTCAAAAGTTGTTCATATTTTACTATTGAATGTACATGTTTTGTGTTGAATTCATGGGTTGAAAATGGTGAGAATGAGCCAAAGTGACACTCAACTAACAAACACTTCAAATACATTACTTAACAGGTATACCTTTATTTTGATAAAGATAACATGACCACCAATATACTTCAACTCTGTCATAACCACAACATCTATTTTCTTAACCCTACCCTTCCACTGAATCAATATTAATATACATACAAATACATTACAATACAGATGCAAATGCAAATGCAGAAGAAATTTTGGCAACACACCAAGAATCAGATCTTCAAATCAGTAATCAGAATCTACTCCCTACACTTTCACACTGTGGTTTACTTAGAAAGTAACATGGCAAAACACTCCAAATCCTTACCCGGAAAGAACCCAGAAGCTGAGAGGAGGCAGAGCTACCATTTCTTAAGAGATCCCACCGACCGCTAGCTAATTCTTCCATTTTGATCAATCAGAGTACCCACTGGATCTCCGCATAAAGCTTTTGAGATATTTCCAGGCTCAAGAAGATTAAAGACCACAACTGTAAAACCATAATTGGGCTGGATTTCATTCTAATCCCTCGACAACAATGCAACAATATAGAGGAAAAACACATCAAACTTCAAACTTCTATTTAGTGCTATGAGATTCTTTTTAAGATCATAACATTTGGAGGATGAAGTTTTGAATCTCTGACTCTTGGTCAATGATGTCCTAACCAATTGAGCTATGTTGACGTTAGTTAGTGTTTTGAGACTAATCCTTCGACAACAATGCAACAATATAGAGGGGAAAAACACATCAAACTTCGAACTTCTATTTAGTGCTATGAGATTCTTTTTAAGATCATAACATTTGGAGGATGAAGTTTTGAATCTCTGACCTCTTGGTCAATGATGTCTTAACCAGTTGAGCTATGTTGACGTTAGTTAGTGTTTTGAGATTAAACCATAATATTAAATTGATGCTGTGAAATCTTTAAGGATCAACCATGACATTAAGCCAAAATATTAGACTAACCCTGAACATAATATTAATAATATAAACGAAAAAACGTACCGGGAATGTTGTTCTCTTCGCAGAAAGTTAATGCTGTCATGTCCATGCTAATGGCACCTCTTGATACTAACTCCCTGAAAGAGATGTGCTTGAATGTAAAATTGCTGTCATGCGAATTGCAGTCATACACCCCATCAACATTTGTACCCTTAAGAACTGCCTCAGCATGAACTAGTAAGAGAGAAAGGCATGTAAAACCATGTAAGCATTTAAATCCGAAAGATTAGCATATGTTGCATTGCATACTCGCAAACAAAATAGAAAAATGAAACAGGAGAGATCATGCAACAACGGACTAAAAGAGACAGAATAGTAGGCAGGGCCATACTCTCAGAAGCTCGAAAGGCCGCAGCTGTATCAGTGGAAAATAGGGGATTTCCAGTGCCAGCACCAATGCCACCAAATATAACTACTCTGCCTTTCTCAAGATGCCTTATAGCACGTTGCCTATTGTATGGTTCAGCAACCTCCTGAAGCATAAATGCAGATTGGACACGAGTTTGAACTCCCATCTTCTCTATTGCTGATTGGAGAAGTACTGAATTCATAACGGTAGCCATCATACTGTAGAGATGGTATTCAGGGTGTCAACATTAGTAATGCTTGTTACACACATGATGTTTATCCGGTGCGTTCTACTATCAAAGTCAGGATAAATAAGTATTTCATAAGCTACCACTACCAAGCATCTATCCAGTCACAAATAGCATATGGTACGTTCCAACATTGCACAAATTTAACAATCTTCTATTGATCTACCCCACAAACCTCAAATGCACTAAAGGCCTCAACTAAACATTCATTAAACCAAGTGTGACAACTTTCAATCTTAGATACTTAATAAATCAAGGTTACAGTGGTACAACACAGATCCCATTCAGGCAAGGTCATTTTTTAGCTTTAGAGACAAGAAGGGAGGTAACCTTCTCAACCCCCTCATTTGCTTCCTAGAATACAAAATTACTTATTTCTTAAATAGACAAGACCCCTTTCCAAGAGTTCAACATCAGAAAAACACAGGAATCCAATAAGAAGAAAGAAATAGAAAAAGGCATGTCAACACCAACAAAGATGAAGCGGATGGCAGTCTCATACAACTACAGAATGCCACAATGGACATATGATACATCATAGCAATAGTATCAGTGTCAATGAAACAATTTTTAAAAATTAGAAATTTTTTGTAAATTTATCTAAATATCAATAATTTATTGAGATTTACACAATATCTTGACATTTTTCATGATTTTTCCCACATCTCTAGCATTTGGGGAAATAGCCTCTTGATTCCTATTCTGGATGACAGGCATCTGAATTTTCATTAACATCAACAGAATGTAGGTCTGGAAGGTCTATGGTCTCTTTTTTAGGAGAGAAAGTGTGATTAAATCTTTGTTAAAAAAAAAACGGCCAACTTAATAATGAGAAAGAGGATTTAGATTTTGTATCACCAAGGAGGAGAGTAAAAACGCACCCAATTTGGTATGCTGTACATCTATCTAAACCTGTTGTAGTCACCCAAGAGTCTCCACAGAAGAAGTTTCGACCTCCAACAACAATTGCCACCTGAAATACTTTAACCAAAAATTATAGTCCAGTGTGAAAAAAGGGAAAGAAGCGATAAAAAATGGTTGGCAATAATTAATACCTCCACACCCAGGCGACAGGCCATTACAACTTCCCTGGCGATTGCCATTGCAACCTAATCATCAGAGAAACCAATTTGATGCTGGCAACTATCCAATTGTCTTAATGATATAACATTATAAGCTCACTGAGAATGTCACAAGAAAATTCTATTAAACCTTCGAGTCGATGTTGTTAGGACCAGTCCCTGCAAGAGCTGCACCACTGATTTTAAAGACGACTCTTCGCCACCTTGGACTGGTAACTGCTTTGGGTTTTACATTATTCATGTGACCAGCAGTATTGGGTGTGGGAAGAACATACCTGCCAGATCGATTGCAAAAACAAGAACTGTTGTTACCTCGTGAACAAAACTATCACAAAATGGCTTATTATAGGACGAAACTAGAAACATGGAACTCAAATCAAACTCAAAAGAAAAAAAAAAAGGTTGGAAAACCAGCTTATCATTAGCAAGAGGTTCATTAAACCATTTAAAAAATGAAGCAAATCAACAAGACATGTCCAAATACTTGTCTCTTATATATTTGTATAAACCAACTCCAAACTACTCAGCAGTCAGTACACACCACAATACACCATATTGGTAATAATACGATAAGGCATGCGAATGGAAACTGATATCTGCTTCCAAAGATTGGTTCATCCCGACAAACATAACCAGTTTCATTTTCACATAGGCAGACAGACAAATTATAAGTACAATGACACACCAGCAAACTGCAAAGCACATGACCAATCGAACTGCACAAATGCTATGAACAAAGAGAGGAAACACCAGACAGAAATCATACACTATTGATACACTAAAGATTTTTCCAGACACAGAAACCATTGTTCATCTGAAAGCGTCACTGCGGCTAACACTGTTTTGGGACATAATTGTAAACATTCACATCAATTATTGTACGAGCTTGATCCAGTAAGATGTAAGAGCTGTTAATAAAGATATGCACTTAGAATTTCAAACTGCTCCTTTCACTGCAGAGCAATGACCAGTGAATACGAAATTCCGAGGATGAAAGAATTGCAGATATACAATCAATAACAACCCCCGTCAGCAAAAAACGTGTAAAGAAATTGTGTATCTTGTAGAGTTATTACTCAAATAGATAATTGACTATGCATTCAAGAACTCATGGTAATTGAAAAACACACACAACACAGATCTGAAAGAACACCCATTTTCCCAAAACATGTTTTGTTTTGTAGAATGGTAGATCCGGGGAAGAAAGAGACGGTAAGAAGTAGAACCTCTTTGACATCCTCGGAGTATTCCCTGATGAAGCCACACTCCGATCATCGTCAGACACAACCTTCATTGTCAAAGAATTTCCAACAATCTGCTCCATCTGCTTGAACCAAGGCCAGTGGCTGATCGAAACGCCACCGCTACTCATCCTCTGCCTCTCCAACTTATACCTCTTTTTTAAGTTGTCCACCTTGTTCTTACACTGTTCTACGCTCTTGCTCTGCTTCTCGCACCGTTCACTGACAGTTGCAGCCACTTCCTCCCAGTCCCTCCCCCTCAAATTTCCCCTATTCAGCTGCGTAAATTTCTCGGTATACGCGTCCAGAAGGCAGGAGATAGCCGCATCGCTCCACTCCTCTCGATCCTTCCTGTATTCTCCGCCACTGGAGGAAGGCTTCGCTCTTTTATAACTAAAAGAACCTCCTTCCTCCCCAAGCTCATCCGACTGATCCTTCCTCTTCTCCACCCGCACATCAACACCAACACCAAGCCGATTCGGATCTCCATTATCAAACGAACTGGAGCAGAAAGCAGCATCACCATAATCCTCCCCATCGTCTTCCTCCTCCTCCTCATCTATCGGGCCGCCGATCTTCTTCGGACTTCCGGACGGCGCTAGAATAGGTTGAGCCGGTTGATTGGGAGGCGGCGGTGGAGACGCGTGAACAGAAGACGCTCGAGGCGTGAAGCGGTGAGGAGCATAGGATTGATGGATGTGGTTAGGAGTTGGTACATGATGGTGGTTGGCGGTAGATTGGTGGTGTTGTTGGTGGTGGTGGTGGTGGTCGTCGCTGAGGAGAGAGAAGTCGTCGTCACAGGAAGCCATTAGAGGACGTTAGGGTTAGGATTCAAGCTTCACCGGAACGACGGCGTTAGGGAAGGAGAGCCAAACGTTGAGGGCGTTTTCAAATTCTCACGAAAGGGATTTGACGGAACACACCCTACCGTGAACTGCTCAAGACTTCCCACGTCACGGCTTCTCACGGTTCCGTTAAGTACCGAGAAATTTCTATCCTCTTCCCACATGGTGGGGCCCTTATGCTTGAGGCTCCGTGACGATCGTTAACATGCCTTCTCGTTTCCATAAATACCCTTCTTAGTTTCCCTAATTGTCGATACTACCCCTACTTATCAAATCAGTCACGTCCTTGATTGACAAAATATGCCTCAAGTTTAATTAATCAATAAAATACCCTTTTAAGAATAATGACCAATAAAACACAGATATTTCAAAAAATAAATTAAACCTTTTTACATTTGCATACAAAAAGATAAAGATAATATAAAATGTTTATTCTATTTTCTTTTTCTTTTTTAGTACAATAAGACGTGGATGTATAAATGTAATATTAAATAATAAAGATAATATAAAATGTTTAGGGTTTAGCCGCCATTAGGCTTTTCTTTTTTTTTTTTTTTTTTTTTTTTTTTTTTTGCAATATTCCTCTAATTTGCCTTCAATTTTACCGCTAAGAAAAAGGAATTAAATTGGGCCAGATTTGAGCCCAACGGGCTCAAGATTTTGTCTTGTTTGTTGGGCTTGGTCACGAATATGGGCTGGGCCCAATAATAGCTTTTTGTGTGGTCCAAATGATATATTAAGGAAAAATAATAATTAATAATACAAAATAAAAAAAAGATGAAAAGCTTCTGTTTGGTTTATTCAGAATTACCCGACATCTATCAGACAAAATCTTAATCAGTTATAAATAAAATATTGAAAAACCAAACCAAACGGGGTTCATAATTATTTTAAATTACATTTCAACCCCCAAATTCAAAAACCCTAATCCCTTTCTTCTTCTTCTTCTTCATCTTCAACCTGTGATCGAAGATGGATCACCTCGCCTGTTCGAGGAATGCTGCTGCTGCTGCTGCTGATAATTGTGCAGATCCGTCAAATCGAGTTCCTTCTGCTTCACCATCAGCATCATCCTCTCGTTTTCCAGCCTTCTCTTTTCGTTCTCCAGCTTCGCTCTCTCCATATCCCTCTCCTTCTTCCTCCTAAACTTCAGCCATTTCAGTCTCTGTTTCTCAATCTCTAAGCCCTGCGATTGGTATTTCACTTGCTGCTCTTCTAGCTGAATCAATCGCCTCTTCATCCACTGCTTTTTCTCCCACGGGCTCCTCCCCCCGTCCTGCACAACTCCCATCACCTCCGCACTCATCTGTTGAATCCCTGCTGTGAATCCTTCTTTTCTCCCCCTCTTCTTCGATTCCGTTTCCTCCTCCTCTTCCTGTACTCTCGAACTTCCTTCAATATCCTCCTCCTCCTCCTCCTCATCTTCTTCTTCCGATTCATCATCCTCATCCTCGTCTTCCTCTTCCTCATCTCCGCTTTTCGAACCCTCGCCGGCCGTGGCGGCAGGAGCGGTCTCTGTCGCGTGGAAGCATCGTTGCTGTTGTTGTTGTTGTGGAAGGTGGGATGGTTCTGCCCCCGCCTCCGGTGAGGTATTGGCACCGTTGCCGCCGCTGTTGCCGGCGCCATGACGGCAAGTGTTGTGGTAAGCGCACATTTCTCTGAAGAAAAGATGTTTAGAATTGAGTAATTTTCGGACTTCTTCTTTCACTTTCGGTGTTAATTCCATTGATTCCAATAGGGTGTGATTCTCGACGACTCTGCAGGCTGTGCCCTTCCCCAAAATGTCGTTAACTCGTTTGTATCTTTTATTTAAATCGTTAAATTTGTCTTCGCATTGCTGCGGTGAAACGTAGAATCCTTTTTCCATCATTGCTCTGGATACGGATTTCCATTTCCCCTTCTTTTGCAGAAGCCCCACTGGTTTTTTCTTGCTGGCATGGTCCATCGGCTCCGACCCACCTTCGTCGCCGATATAGAACACCGCCGTGATCAGCAGCCGGACCATCATGTCCGTCCATTTCATCCTCTGCCACGGCGAGATTTTCTTCTTGGCGTCGCTGTTGCTGTCGTCCGCTAACCCCTGCTCCTCCTCGTCGCTGACATTCGACTGCTGCGGCTTAGGCTTCGCCGGGTATGGGGATTTCACTGCGGCCGGCGGCGGTTGTTGTTGGTGGTGGGCCTCGTGTGGAGCATATGACACCATTGGGGGGTGGTGTAATTGGTGAGGATTTGAGGGGTTTTGATGAAGTGGCAATTCCAATCCCAGCATTGACGAACTTATGCCGGGAAACATCCCTCCACTAGCACCGCCGCCGCCGCCTAAACTATTGGGTTCCATTAGAACCACCCCCTAGTTTTCTCGATTTACCGTTACTAAATCTAGAAATAAACACAAACCCAGAAACAGAAATTCCTGACTGGCTATAGAATGTTATCTGAAGACTGTCCCGAACACTCAAAATTTGAAGAATGTTCTTAGAGAGAGAGACAGAGAAGAACAGTGGGCTTATTGGATAGAGTGAAAGAGACCATGGAAGAGAGAGTATATAGATAGAAGGGGGCAGCCTGTTTGGGAAGAGTGGATTGTGGAATTGGTTGACAGAAAACCGCCCATGGTTTTGGGAGGTAAGCGGGGTGGTAGAGGAAAAAGATGAAAACTGGAAACTGGAAACCCACAGTATTTTTAGAAGAAACCTGTGGAGAGAAGAAGGGGGGAAATGGCTGTGTTTTGTTGTTGGTTTGGGAAATGGCCTCGCCGTTAGACACATTGCTATTCCACGTACGTATCTCGAAAACCACAATCTTTTTTTTTTTTTGCTTTACTCTTCCTTAGTTATTGAAAAAAATGACTACATCATGTTTCATCATTTTAAATAATTATTCTTCTTTTTACTTTTTGGATAATGTGAACTCCAAATTTTGACTCCTGATAATTTAGTTAAAAGGATATTCCAGAGAAAGATGAATATTTGACCCATATCAGGAAATTATAACAGATTCAAAATGTGCGAAAGTACGGGAAAAGATCTCTCATTCCTTCGGCTTTACATCAAAAGTTGATGACCCACAAAGGAGACGAGATCGACGATCCATAGCGCCGCAGTGGGGCTTCACTGTTCTTCAATGGCCGAAACCAAAAGAACCCAATTTCAATTCATCCCAAAGCTGTAATTCCAACGACCCACCACTCGCCTTCTTCCACGTCCTTTTCCACCTTCTCTGTTTTGAATATCTTACGGTCCATTTTGATTTCGAATCAAGCTGAGCTAGCCCTCCAAACACCTCTCAAATTTCTTCGATTTGGTGCATTTTCTTATCCTAATCCGATGCGTCGTTTCATTTCTCTTCGTTACTTCTCTTGTAGCTCGCCACTCTCTTTTTGTTTTAACCCCATTTGCCTTTCCTCCATCCACGTTCCTGTCCGAAAAGCCCAAAACTTCTCTTTGGAAATTGTATTTATTTGTGGGGTATCATGGAAATCCGTGTCCGGATTTCGAATTCCTAAAACCGTTGGACGAGGGACGCGGTTTTGTGATAAACTAATCTTGAATGCTTTTCTGCCGGCGATTAAGCGATGACCTGAAGAAATTGCGGGAAATATTGAGGTATTGATTTGGGACTCTGCAGTCGGCGGCGATGGGGGCCTTGCTCTCGTACTTGGCTGAAGTTGCCAATGGCTCCACCAACGATCCTGGCCTCGGAGACATACCCGAGAGTTGCGTCGCCTGTGTTTTTCTTTACCTGACTCCGCCACAGATTTGCAACCTTGCGCGGCTTAACAGAGCGTTTCGCGGCGCCGCCTCGTCGGATTCCGTTTGGCAATCAAAATTGCCTTCAAATTATCAAGATCTTCTCGATTTGCTGCCCCCCCAACGGTATCAAAATCTGTCAAAAAAGGACATATACGCACTGCTATCTCGGCCCGTGCCATTCGATGATGGAAATAAGGTGGTTCGTCGTCTTCCCCATTGCAGTATTTCATTTCCTTTCTGTTACTTTTTTTCTGGGTTGGAATTTATTTGTTAGGGTTTTTCTGGGTTGATCCTTTAGAGTTCGACAATTGATTTCCTCCCGCCCCCTCTTCTTGTGTTTTTGGGAGTATAATTGTGGAGGAAGGGATGTTGGTTTATGGAATTTTGAACCTTTACAGGAGGTGTGGCTGGACAGAATCACGGGAAAGATTTGCATGTCAATATCAGCGAAGGCCATGTCTATAACTGGAATTGATGATAGAAGATACTGGAATTGGATTTCGACTGAAGAGTCTCGGTTAGACTCGGATTATCCTTAGCTTGGAACTTATAAATATAAATTTTAGTTCTTCACTCTGAGGTCAATAGATGTTTAATTACGTAACTTTTAGTTGGTCTTTGTAGGCTTTTTGCTCTTGAATTGGGTTTGAATTAGCCAATTCGTTCAAGTAATGAAAAGTTTTATTCATGATTTGCTTGCAAAAGAGGTGGTTTGCATTTTGATGGAAGATGTATCTATGCCTCTATGGACGGGAGGTGAGTGGCTTACATATGCCACTGGGTTTTGAATTCTTTGACTCCTCTGGTTCTTTCTGATTATTTTGTTTCTTTGTTGCTGCAATTGTTAGGATATGATGAAAACTCGTTCTGTCATATGTGACTAAAGTATCAATTTATCAAAATGCTGTTTTGTGAGTAAACTGGTAGTTGGTGGAGGCATTTGATGTGATTTTTGGTAAATAAGGAGTGATATTACTGAAGAATGATAATATGTTTCTTCGCTGTGATGGGCATGAAAAACTGAATTGTTGGTTTGTCATTGATATTTGTTGTTTTAGACTGCTCAGTGCTGCTGCTAGTTCCTTCCTTTTTGTTTTGTACTTGGATGATGACATGGGCATGATTTTTTTTTTTCAACATACTCATTGTTTGTCTGGATGGAACTGGTCGTTAGCTTTTTATTTTAATTTCTCTTCATAAGTTCCAAAAATGGTTCGACATATAGTATTTCTGTCATGTTTGGTTTGGTTTTAATGTACCTTTTGAACAAATTTCTGAATTATGTTTTTGAACAAATCAAGTCTTTTCTGAGGATTTTGCATCTTGAACTGTATATGTGAATATTGCTTTTTTCAGCTTCAGGATGTTTTTTCTCTTTGGTGGGGAGCTAACGACAATCTCCATTGATTACACAAATTTAGAAATTCCCAGAAATGAAGACTCTCTTAAACTTTTGCTTTAGTCTCAAAGCATCAAAGACTAAACCTTGTCAGATTTTGTGTAATGTTGCCCTGTGTTGGACAACTTTTCTTTTGGATCTATGGTGTTGTTCTGGTGATTTACGAATTCAGTTTTATATCAATATACTCAAAGTGAATGAGGTGCTTGAGAAAGTTCATGATCAGTCCCTTACATTTACACGTGAATGAATGTAGTCAGAAACTAAGTGGGGGTCCTTAGATTGTGTGGGAAGTAACAAGGAAAGATTATAGACTTTTATAACATTTTTAATGAGTGGGTTTTGTGCATCCGAGCAATGTGATTTCCCTCAAGCAGGGTTGCTAGAGTTCGTGTCTATTTGATTGTTATTTTGCAAAGCGTTAGTATCCTACAAAATTATAGCGCATCTCTTATGTTTCTCAATCTTTTCAGGTTCAATGTTGTGGCATATCTGCAGCAAATTTGGTGGTTTGAAGTAGATGGGATGGTGAAATTCCCTTTTCCTGCTGATATCTATACACTGACCTTCAGGCTTCACCTTGGAAGGTTCTACAAGCGGCTCGGCCGACGTGGATGCAGCTTCGAGCATACTCACGGTTGGGATGTAAAGCCTGTACGGTTCGAAATGTCTACTTCTGATGGACAGCAAGCGGCACATGAATTCTGTTTAGACGAGAACAGATTTATTGATGTAAGTGAACACCACAAGCGTGGGTGTTGGATTGAATACAAGGTAGGTGAATTCTTTGTCAACGAGTCGGGATCGACCACGGAAATTAGATTTTCCATGAAACAGATTGACTGCACGCATTCTAAAGGTGGGGTTTGTGTAGATTCTGTATTTATCGTTCCCAGTAACTTGAAAGAGCGTAAAACATGAGGAATTCCAAAAAGTAGTCAGCCAAAGATGTTTCTGCAATCCTCCATAGTTGACCTCAAAGGATTATAACATGGAAATTTACAGGTTGATACCATTTCTAGGCTTTTGGCATTTCGTTCGTCGTCTTGGTTTTCCTCGATGGGTATGCGCTCTGTCGATTTTGGTTATGTACATTCTAATGTGAACAGCTTTGTTATCTTTATCCCAATCTGATTTTGAAGGATATCTGGTGAAATGGTATACGTTTGCAACCGCAGATTCAATAGAGTATTGTAATGGATTACAGGACAAACCCACACAACCACATTGGTTTTGATGAGAGGCTTGAAAGCAAAAGAAGAAACAGGTTCTTCTCTTTGACATCCTCAAAAGTAGTATTAATGATGCACTTGTCTGGCTATGATGTGGGGAAGAAGTATAGTTATGTTTTGATTTCGTTTTCGTTTTCGTTGAACGAATTATGCAGTTATTGCTATGCCCCCAATGAATGAGGTCAATTCGTTTAAAGTTCGGTTCATTTACGATTGTGTTGGCTCAAATCCAGTCCTGTTTTGTCAAACTCAAAAAGTGGATCTTCGAGTGTAGTAAAATATCATTCAAGCATAGTTCAACAGATAAAATACTAATTATTTGGATGTTTTGATCTCTATTCTCTAGATTTATAAACAAGTTTTCAAGGTTGAAAATGCACACTTTTCTTGTGGCTTTTGTTTGTCCTCATCCTTTAGTACATTTATTAGATCTACTTTCCAATGCTTAATTCATCAGTTTTGTATGCTTCTAGAGAGATTGCCAGAGAAATGTGCAAATCACTCAAACATCAATACAACCAAATCTATCTCAACTACACTACACTCGTTATTTAATCGTACACCAACGACAAACCCTTTAAATTTGTGAATCAATCGACCAGTTAAAAAAAATTGAATGTTCTAAATATCTCGAACCAAACCCAACCAAACCGCCTTATTATTAAATACATTTACAAATCCGTTTTCATTAATGGAATCAAAGCCTTTCAAATTTATATTTTGTTTTTCTCGAAAGGAAAAAGGAAAAATTATTTATTCGGTCTCATATATTTGTGACATCTTTAGGTTGAACATGACTAATACGTGAGAAAGTTTTGAAATTACATTTTTGTCCCTGGAAAAGAAGCAAAAATTGAAAGCTATATAGTGGAGAAACAAGGAGAGGTGAAGATATATTGGGAAGTAAAATTAAAAAAGTAAAGAAAGAATTGAGATTAAAAGATGAACTGGAGAAGGGGTTGCGTGTAAATGTGGAATTATAAGAGGGGGGTTGGGATATAAATATGAGCAACCCATTGCAGGACCAGGCACCCTCCTTTCTAATATCTATTCATCTTGCATTCTCAATCTTTTGCTTTTAATATTTAGCCATTAGGCACGGCTATCTCTGCATCCCTCTCTATTTTCTCTCTCTTCTTTTTTTTTTGTTTTTCTTAATTTTAATTTTTTATAAACTTAATTACTAAAAATAAAAAATAAAACAGTTATCTAACATGACCAAGGCCGTCAAAAAATAAAAAGAAGTCAAGCCTCTTCAAATCAGTAAAAAATGGCTAAGACTCCAAAGGAGTTGAGCCTCCATTAAGGGAGAGGCGAGGTGTTGGATGATGGAAGTCCCACGTCGGCTAATTTAGAGAATGATCATGGGTTCATAAGTGAGGAATACTAACTCCATTGGTATGAGACATTTTGTGGAAACCCAAAGCAAAGCCATAAGAGCTTATGCTCAAAGTGGACAATATCATACCATTGTGGTTCGTCTAACATAGTATCGAATAAACTATCATTTTCATCATTTTATAAACAAATAATAATGATTCCTCCGCAGCCCGAGCTGTTTGGTTGGACAGTTGCGATGTCTTGTCTCTTTTTTAATTTTTTTAATTTTTATTTGTGTTGGGAATTATTGTTTTTGCTGTAAATTTAATTAAAATTTATATTATTTTAAAAAATAAAAAAGGTAAATATTGGGCTTTAAATATTGGAACTCAATTATTAGGTTATTGCCCACTTCCAAATTAAAATCCGTGTAGTAAATAGCAGACTGAGCTTTCAATGAAAAATTCAAAACTCTCACCTGAACACCAAATTGTAATTCAAAAATTTTTTTTTTTTTTTTTTAATTTTCTCAATTAAAAAAATTATTTAAATTTTTTATAATCTCACAATCATGACTAAAATTGTAATTTTATCTTATTTAATAATCTATTTAAATTTGATGGTGACCTCCATAAATTTAAAATTAAAATATAGACGCTTAATTTTAAATGCAATACTTTCTCCCACGAGTGGTAGTTATGAGAGTTTCTCCATTAAATTTGAATTAAATATTGTCCATAAATTTTTAAAATAAAATTTATTTTATTTTATATTCCATTTTCCTCTTTCAGTAAATTCAAATCCGCACCTTTTATAAAGCATCTACGAAATTTCTATTTCTCAATAATTCAACCAAACCCAATTTAGAATTATTTTAAAAAAGAAAATTAGATTTAAATAACACACTAATTACGACATTACCCAATTAAAAGAGTTAAATGAGTTCAACACCTAATAAAGTGAAGCCTTCAACCCCTAATTAAGAAGATTTTAAATTAAATACCTACTCATATTATTATTTATTTATTTATTTATTTAATATGAAAATAACATGATTTTTAATTTTATACTAAGAATGAAGATAAATTAAATAATGACAAATAAATAATTTATGTTTTTTTTTTTTTAATATATGTTATGGCCCACAAGGATTTGAAATTCCTTCATTATGACAATTATTACAAGATTAATTAAGTTACCAAATCCATCTGACTTTAGTCTAAAATTGGGTGATTAAGTATGATTAAGTCAAAGTTTAGGGTAAGAAAAAACTAAGCTAAGAAGGGTCCATTATAATAAATTAAATATAAAGTTTTATTAAAATAAAATCTCTAAAATGAGTTTTGAATTTTACTATATAGTTTAAAAAATGATATTTCAACCCAAAAATGGGAAAGTATTTACAAGGGGAGACATTATTAATTAATTATGATTATGAAATTAATCGCTGAATTGTAACTTTATATTGTACGACGTGGAAGCAAAATCTATGGTAGGCTACGTGTCTCAATCTTACCCTTACAAATCTGGCCTTTTCTTTGTGGGTTCCACGTATTAATTACCAAAAAAAAAATCATCTATTCTATTAATTAGTTTATAAAAATTTAATGCAAATTAATAAAAATTTTAGATAAATTATTTGATCATGGAATTAATTCAATGAATTTAACCTGTCAGTTTCTATATTCCATTCTAATAGAAATTTAGTTATATAGCTCTTTTTTTCATATATATATATATATATATATATCAAGTATAAAAACAAAATGATAATAATAATAAATAAATAAATTTGTGGTTGACATTATTATTAATTCAAGTTTGATTATTTAAAACATGTTTCAAAGATATTAAAATTACTTTTAAACAATAAAAAAAATGAGTTCCAATTGTTTTGGAATTTATTATAAATATATATATATATATATTTAATTTAAAAAAATAGTTATTTCAAACTCACTATTTATCCATAAACCCCACGTTTCAATAACATTGGTCTTAAATGTTGGCATTAATAATTATGGTCCAAATAATAATTAGGTTAACTAAGACCCATGTCAGGATATATAATAGAGATTACTTAGCTTAATTAATTGAATTATGTCACTAACATAAATATATAGCTTTGCATTAATTATATACAAATACTCTTAATTATAGTATGTCATACCTAATACACGTCTCAATCTCTCATATGTTCGAAGATTAGAATATGAGAGAGAAATTGACAAATCTATCGGATAAGATCACGAGAAGATTTCAAATCCACGATTATTAGATAACGACCCCATCGACAATTTAGTTATTATTAGACGTGACTTCGAAATTTTACGTACCTCTAGATACAAATTTGAGATACTCTTTTAATAGATCTAATGATGCAAAATTGTTAATCACACCACATTGTAACAACTTTCTCGAGTAACTTCGATAACTTCACATTATTTTCAAACCCTTATTTCAAACATAATTAGCTAAGAATCGCACAATTAAGGAACAAACGTCTCAATCCTACAAATGTCGAAGGTCATTACTATTAGGGATAACATACGTGAAGCTGGAAGAGTATCTCAAATTTATATCAATAAAATGATTATTAGGGACATGCAATTTTTCAAATAGAACATACGATAGTTATTAGAAGACACCCACATTATTGTTCGGGTCGTTCGGGTGGACGCGGTAAGAGTTGTATTGAATAATTTTCCCTCTTTTCTCTCTCTCCTCCTTTATGTGTCTCCAAGTTGGTGAAGACATAGGCAAGTTTGCGTATGAAATTTTGTGCCAGCTTCATGACAAGTACTAACATTTATGTCTCTACATACATACATATATACATATATACATATATATATATAGATATATATATATATACATACGTATATATAGCTGTCTCTCTCTCTCTACAAAATAACACTTTTCAACTCTGCTGACTCTCACCCTGAGCTGTAGCCCTAAATTTTCAACTGCCCTAAGCTCTCTCTCTCTCTCTCTCTCTCACTATTTGTAGTTCATTTCCCACTCTTACTTCCATCTTTCCATATTTTTCACAAATCTCATCTCTTTTTCTTTGTTATCTGATCGGAAAAGGTCATCTCCGGTCACCGGGAAATATGGAATGGGCCACCGGAAGTTTCAGACCCTTTCTTTCTCGGCCACCGGAATCTTCCTTTGGCTTTCTCTATAACTATAATCTTGAACAATATCAGGGTAATATTTCCACTTCATTTTAGGGTTCTTCAGTTTTTTTTTTTTTTTTTTTTTTTTTTTTTTTTTTTTTTTTNAAGATTTGATCTTTTGTTGTTTTGATTTGTAAAAAAACATACCCAGATCATAAAAATCAAATCTTTGCAGTTATTTAGGGTTTTTTATGACCATTTTCAAAAGAAGTTGCTGTCTTTGAACTAGAACTGTCATTAAACTCTCAGAAAGTGGAAGATCGTGAACAATTTGTGTTTTTTTGAAGCATTTCATGTTTTGGAAATTGATTCTCTTGCAGATCCATGCAGAATAGAGGGAAGAATGAAGAATGGGATGATTATCTCTTAGATCGTCTAAGATTAAAACAAAATTAAAATTGAAAATTTGTAGATATAGAAAGTTTGGTTTCTAAGAGAATTTGTATAATTTTCTCTCTGTGTGTTGCTTCCATGAGCAGGCATCGATGTGAAGCATTCGGCCATGGCGGGGACGTCTGAGACCGTGCTCCAAGGGCTGGTTCCAGGGATGGATATGAATAGCTATGGAAATTTGGATAAGAAGAAGCGGCTGAGCAGCGAGCAGCTCGAGTCGCTCGAACGTAGCTTCCAGGAGGAGATCAAGCTCGATCCCAATCGGAAGCAGAAGCTGTCGAAGGAGCTCGGTCTGCAGCCGCGCCAGATCGCCGTTTGGTTTCAGAACCGCCGTGCGAGGTGGAAGGCGAAGCAGCTCGAGCATCTCTACGATACTCTCAAACAAGAGTTCGATGCCATTTCTAGAGAGAAACACAAGCTTCAAGAGGAGGTAATCTTTCCTTAAGTTAGGGTAAATTGTGACAAATCTTGTGAAGATCTCAATTCAGGCTTTCATTTGTGGATTAGGGTTTTCTAAAAACTTCTATTTCTTGATTTTACGAACGTAATTATATCAATTTTAACCCTAAACGGAGACACGCTCGTAGGTAATAAAGCTGAGGAGTATGCTGAGAGAGCTTCAAGCTGCAAGGAACCAAGTATCGACGGTGTACACTGACTTGTCGGGCGAGGAGACGGTGGAAAGCACCTCCGTCGGAGCTGGCTGCTCGAGCAAGCCAAGAGCGGTGGCAACAGCAGCAGCAAACCAGTACCCGACGCCACCGGAGCAGTGCAACTATGTGTTCAACACAGAGGAATACAACCCCATGTCTCCAACTTTCTGGGGCTCTCTGCCACCCACATATCATCCCCAGTAGGGTTGTTTGGTTTGGCTGTTGGGCTTGCTTTGGCCTTCTGTTTTTATCAGATTGTGAAGTGAGAGTTTAAATTAGGGTTTAGAGAATAGTGTTTGAAAGTTAACAGTTTCTAATATGATCAGTATTTCATGGGGTCTTGGGGTCTGTTTGGAGAGTTCAGATCATACCACCTCAAATCTGGTTTTAATTTTATACACAAAAGGGGAGCAAATGGAGATATTGATGTATGATTTTGTTAACAAAGAGTTGAGGTTATATGATCTGAACTTTCTGTGCTCATCTAACAAGATCCCACTTTAATAAATTGAATTCCTCTTTTATGTTCGCTAATTCATGATCATCTATATATGTTCAATGGTTCGGGTTTGCATTGTGATATCAATTCCCTTAACGATGTATAGGTCGAATTATAAGTTTAGCCAAATAGGTCTAAACTTTTGAAAACAAAGTCTAGTATAATCTTTGAACATTCAGATATATGTCTTGTAATAGCCTAGATCCACTGCTAGTAGATATTATCCACTTTAGCTCCTTACATATTCCTATCGGCCTCACAATTTTAAGATACCTCTACTAGGGAGAGGGTTTCACACCCTTATAAGGAATGTTTCGTGCCACTGTCTGCCCAATGTGAGATCTCACAATCCACCTCTTAAGGCCAACGTCCTTGTTGATTCCACACCCTTATAAGAGTTCTCCAATCCACTCAATATAGGATCACAATTCACCTCTTGGGGTCTAGTGTCCTCACTTACACCCTGTCTAATATCTGGCTTTTATGCCATTTGTAACAACCGGATCTCACAATCCACCCCCTAGGGCCAATGTCCTTGTTGATTCCACACCCTTATAAGAGTTCTCCTATCCACTCGATATAAGATCTCAGGGGGCCAGCGTCCCGTCCTCACTGACACACTGCCTAGTGTTTGGCTTTGATGCCTTTTGTAACAACCCAAGCACTGCCTAGTGTCCGACTTTGATGCCATTTGTAACAACCCAAGCACAAATATTGTCCCACATCTCACATATAAGTATATGGTTTAGGGTTTCCAATGCACAAGAGATTAACTATTCAGATTAGAAACCCAAACTCATGCTTGAATCATATCCAATATCACTTTCGACATCCTTACTCAAGTTGGTCTTTCGTTCTCGTCGAACATCTCGACGTTTAAAGGGTTAATTTGAAAATATAATCACATTACAAGAAGTTAACATGACCATATGAGAAAATAGTTGGAAGATTTTTCTCCAAATGAATAAATCAAATAAGCAGAACCACACACTTTATAGGCACTGACCATTCACAATGGCCAAACACGTAAACAAAATAAACCAACTTAAATCTGTCTTCAACCTCTCAAATATACCTGTCAAATCCATCTGTGGAAACATTAAATTCGACTGGTTCTAAATGTTTGACCTAATAAAACCAGATCCCCCAGGGGATGAATAATATGTAAATGCATTGGACACAAGAGTGTTAAGATTAGAATGGAAGTCAGTCAGAGAAGACCAAAAATAAATGCATTTCTGGATTGCAAAGCTTTTCAAACACAATAAGTTTACCAATTAATAGGGGCCACTTCTCATAACAGATGTCCTATCCACTAAAACTTGTAATTTAAAGGACAAAACATAACAAAATAGGGCATCAACGCTTCCCACCGCCACCACCGAGCTTTGGACCTTTGGATGCAGGTCCCTTGGCAACGTTACCCTTACCTGGCGCCTTCTGGGACTTGGCTAACACTTCCGCTTTCTTGGCCTTCTTTTCGTCCTTTGTTTTCTTGATTCTTTCCTTAATTTCCCTGCGATTCAATAGAAAAACAGAACATGGGTTCAATGCAAATTCATGTGTTTGATCCGTAGTGTTTCTATTCTAGTTCAATCGTGTTATGCACCGCAGAGCAGCTTCTCTGGCAGCATCACGCACTTCTGGCTTTTCGGCTCTCTTCTTCTGGATGACTTCCAAAGTTGCACCAACAATGGACCTAGAGTATGGCTTCCTGGTGGTACGTCTCCTCTTCTTCACCGCCTCTTGAGCAATATCCTGAACCAATGTCAAAATAAGATAAAAGGAAAAGATGCATTGTCGGAAGGTGTGAAAACTTCTGTCTAAAAACTCCAAAAATCGCATTCTAAAGTCCTAGAACGGCGAGAGTAACAGCCCCGAATAGACCGTTTTAAAATCGTGAGGCTGACGATGATATAACGCGCAAAAAAAATTACTCACGCAGAATGACTTAAGTAGAGGGTTAACGGATGTTTTATTCACACTTCTTACTGAACTACCTAGTTTATTAATTGTTTTAAACACGTCTACTAAGGAGAGTCTCTGCACCTTAATAACGAACCTTCCGTTTCCCACTCTAATATATTACCTTACCTTCTTATGCTGCTTCCTATACATGGCTGTCCAGGTAAGCTTCGAAGGCTTCAACCGGTTGTGGAAATACCTCTTGCATTTTGAGTTAGCAAAGAGGAACACCTGATAGATTGGCAGAGAAAAAAATGTCAAACAAACAGGGGAATACCCACCACCTCCAACACCATTCTACAGGTTAATTCATCTGTTTCACCTGAGAATCAGCCCGGATAAATCTGATGCCCCTCCCTGGGTATATCTTGGAGCCACTGAAGCGACACAGCTCAGTCCTGAAAAGCCAATACCATGATACTATATCATCCAAGCCAGTCGCTCGTTCAAAAATAAATTACAACAATAAACCATGGTTCCCGGAAGCAAAGAACTCCCCATCTATATCGTTCGATTCAATCAAACTAACAAC
The DNA here is from genome assembly GCF_002806865.2 of Cucurbita pepo subsp. pepo. Taxonomy (NCBI): domain Eukaryota; kingdom Viridiplantae; phylum Streptophyta; class Magnoliopsida; order Cucurbitales; family Cucurbitaceae; genus Cucurbita; species Cucurbita pepo. The sequence continues at coordinate 1,110,801 of NC_036640.1, read as the reverse complement.
CCTCTTGACCAATTAACTTAAGCCTAACAGACATTCTCTATTGAACTTTTCCTTTCGAATTTCAAGCGGAATGCTTCCTTAAAATGAACTTCGGTTTCTTAAATGGAAGATGATTATCAAGGACAAACGTATTCCTCACTCGGAAAACGGTATAGAGGTTTTTCTAAAGCGTTAATGATGAACGTGCAAATGCGAAAAGCTAACCAGAAAAACAGAGCATACGCAACCAAATTGACAATCAGATCAAACAAAGAACGAGAAACGGAAGGATTAGACGAACTTCAGAACCATGGCCGCTGCGCGCTAAAGCTTCCTCCCGGGTTGTTGATGAAACCCTATTAAAACCAAAACCCCGCTCGATTTAATCGGTAGCTTATATTGCAATTGTTGAACAATCTCTTGGGCTTGGGCTTAGGATTGGGCTCGGGCTCATTTGAAAATTACGTTGAAATTGCTACAAAAATTATTTAAAAATTGTGATGTCCGTGATGTTCATGCCCATAAATTGGGAGTTGCAAAAGCGGAAACTTGAAGCTTTAGTCTAAAGCAGAGATTTGAACCCACGAACAGAACATTCACATGGCAGCCATTTATACAATCTTTTGTTTTTGTTTTTATTTTTTTTATTACACAGTTCATCCATCGATCCATCCAAAATAAGCACAAAACTGTACTGTACGGTTCCCAAATATGAAAATTCATTATTCGAAAAAAGAAAAGTGCAGCAGAAAACAGACGACGATCAACGATCAACGATCAACGATCAACACTAGCTAGCGCATTTTTCATATCAGATTTCACATTTTTCCCTGACGATCCTTCGAACGATCCTCGTCCATTCGACCAACGTCGTTGAAAGTCTGCCCCGCCATGTCGTCCGCCTGCTTCAAAGTCGAGGCCAGCGCCCCCGGCCTTGTCTCCTCCATCCCTACCACCACCGTGTCTCCCCCCTTCCCGCCACTGCCTCTGCCAAGACGACATAAACAATTTCAAAGATGTATCTTCCAAATAAACAGTAAAAAGGGTGTATTTGTTTTACCTATTACGCTCTAATGTCACTTTTGCTTCTTCTCTGTCGCTCCCTCCTCCCTGCAGCCTCAGCTCCTCCATCTTCCTCCTCGCGGCCTCCTCCGATTCGCCCATCTTTTCCTGCCATTCCTATTGTTAGTGCAGGATTTTGTGGTGTAGTCCTGATATGAAAGAATTTGAAGTTACCTTGGCGGCTTCTTTAGTCTCGAAAGATTTCTCCTTGGCTTCCTCTTTCTTTCCAGATAAGTACTCCATGGCTCTCTTTGCAGCATCCGCCGCTGAATCTCTCAATTCCCCGAGTTTGCTTACTGTAGTGTCCTTTCCTTCTTTAGCCTTCTCCGCCGTGTACTCCGATGTCTCTCTCGCTTTCTCCGCTGTATAGTCTCTGTATTCCCCTGCCTTCCTTGCCGCTGCATCCTTCGTCTCCTTCGCCTTCTCCTCCGTGTAATCCTTGTACTCTGCTGCCTTCTCCTTCGTTTCATTCGCCTTCTCTGCCGCGAAATCTTTGTACTCACCGGCCTTCCCCTTCGCCGATTCTGTCGCTTCCCTAGTCTTCTCCGCGGTGTAATCTTTGTATTCCCCTGCTTTTCTAGCCGCAGCGTCCTTCGCTTCCTTTGCCTTCTCCGCTGTGTAATCTTTGTATTCCCCTGCTTTTCTCGCCGCAGCGTCCTTTGCTTCCCTCGCCTTCTCCGCTGCGTAATCCTTATACTCGCCGGCCTTTCCTTTTGCGGATTCTGTAGCCTCCGTCGTCTTCTCCGCTGTATAGTCTTTGTATTCCCCTGCTTTTCTTGCCGCCGCGTCCTTCGTCTCCCTCGCCTTATCCGCCGCATAATCTGTGTATTCGCCTGTCTTGTCCTTCGTTTTCTCTCCATATTCACTCATTTTCCCTCTCGCCGACGCCACCGTATCGCCGGTGGCTTCCTTCGTCTCCCTCGCCTTCTCTGCCGCTGCACTTCCATACTCGTCCATTTTCCTCTTCGCCTCCTCTGTCGTCTCTCTTGCCTTCTCCGCCGACGCGTCCTTCACCTCCTGACCTCTCTCCTCCGCTTCCTGGCTCTTCCCAACCACCGCCTCCTTCGCGTGTTCATACGTGTCCTGCACCGCCTTCAGTACAGATCCAATCACGCCGGACCTCTGCTGCTGATCATGTGCCGCCGCCCGGTCCGTCTCCACGACCTCCACCGTGGCTTTTTTCTCGGTTCCAGGCGCCGCTGCGTGCTGCTCCTCGTCTCTGTTAATGTCTCTGAGATCGGAAGCAGCAAGCCTCGCCGCTACCTCTGCTCTCTCCTTCTTCATTTCCTTCGACGCCATTGAGATCTTCACCGGAATTTTCTCCAAATGTGATTTTAATTTTATCGCGTTCCTCTTGTGGATGCTTGTTGATAGTTTTTTGAGTTGCTGTTCGGCGGTCGCCGCTAGACTTATATAAACACCGATGGAGAACTATGTGATTCGATCCCTGTAGAACCGACACGTCGTTTCTTAGTGCTTAAGGGGAAGCCACGTGTACGTCGGATACTAAACTACACGTAGTCGAGCTACTTATGTCCCCTGGCCGATGACACGTCCCGTATTATGGCCGAGGTCGGTGGTTTGATGTTTTGCGCTGATTAACCTCCACGTGTCACGATGCAACCACGTGTCAAGCTGGGTGAGTGAAAAGCATTATATATATATATATATATAATTTTGATTAAATAAATAGGAATATATAATGTCTAGAATGACATGCTTTAATATTTAAAATAATGAAGGATCAGTTCAAATTGGTAACGATTACCGACATTTTAAAGTTTTGAGTTCTTAGAAATGTAACAATTTGGTTGTTGCAAGAGATAGTGTTACAATCCACGATACGTGAGGAAGTTATTAAAAACGTTCACTAGTTTAAGTGAAGGAGAATGTCACAACTTACTCTCGTCTTGGTCTGGCTGCAACTTTACGTGCAAACAAGCAAAGGTGGTAACATAAAAGTGACGCCCAACCGATCACATGAAAGTCGAGACAAGATAAGTATTATGATGCAAGTAAGGAGGATGAAAGGCAAAAGATAGATAAGATTGTTAGAGACAGGTTCAAAGAAGAGTTGGAACCTCGGGCTTTGAAAGTCATGGTTTGTAGCTCTAAAGTTAAGCCGGTATAAAATATAAATGCTTGTCAAATTTGTTGTCAATTGAACATTCGATAGACGCTCCACGAAGCCATATGACCGCTCAGAAAAATCGTGAGATCTCACATCGGTTAGAGAAAAGAAACGAAATATTTTTTATAAGAGTGGAAACTGACAACGACATGTAACGATCCAAGCGAATAATATCTTTTTATGGTGAGTTTGGATTGTTACAGATGGTATCAAATACTGACACTTAGCGGTGTGCTAGCAAGGACGTTGACCCCTAAGAGGATGGATCGTGAGATCCTACGTCAGTTGGAAAAAGAAACAAACCATTCCTTATAAAGGAGAGCTAAACCCTCTCCATAGTAGACATGTTTTAAAATTGTAAGACTGACGACTATATGTAACGAGCTAAAACATACAATATCTGCTAGCGGTAAATTTCAACCGTTACAAATGATATCTTAGCCTGACATTTAACTGTATGCTAGTGAGGACGCTAGTCCCCAAGGAGATGGATTATGAGATCCCATGTCGGTTGGAGAGGAGAGCGGAACATTTTAAGGATGTGGAAACTTTCTCCTAGTAGACGTGTTTTAAAATCGTGAGGCTACACCGATACGTAGTTAAAGTACACAATAATTCCTCAATACATAAGTGGCTATGCCAAAGTTAATATTAGAAGAATAGAATGACAGGAAGCATGTTCATCCATAGACACCAAAGTTGATTCAGCTCAAAGAATTCCCCAGTCCTTAAAAGATAGTTTGAAAGCCAAGGAATCGTTGAAAAAGCAAAGGACAATCCGGTTTAACAGATTGGTAACGAATCTTTTACACCATTTTCATAACAAAACTTCACAATTCTCCCAATTCTTCATTCATTTTCGTACCAAAAATCCGGTGGGGACGAGGTGCGGGCGCTCGAATCGCTCTGATCCACGTCGGCCAAAAAAGGAAGGACTTTTACTTTTACGTAGGAAGAAGATTATCAGATGGCAAATACATGTTCAAAAACTGGTAAGTTGGGGGCAGTGGTATTAAAAATTGGCATTCCTCTAGCTTGTTCTGCCGCAGGTGGCATATGCGCCATAATGATGGAAAAACTCATGGAAAATAGGCACTTTAGCAGCCATAATTGTTCTTCATTTTCAATTCCTTTAGAGGATGAGGAAATTTCAGAAACAGAGGAACAAAAAGCCAATGTTGAGAAGAAGGTAATTCAAAGCTTAAAAGACAGAGTTGAAGAGCTTGAAAAAAAAGAAGTGGAAATAGAGAAGCAGTTCATTAGGTACCAAAATTTAAAAGAAAGGGAAGCTTTGCTGGTGGAGATGAAGAACACCTTGGTTATGGATATGGGTCATATCAGTTTCTTGGAAAGGGAGGTTTTGTGGATGGAAGAAGAAAGCAAGAGGTTTGAGGGTTTGGTGTCAGAATATTTGGGAGTTGCAGAGCAGGTGGAAGGGCAAAGAACAGAGAACAGGTTGCTTGTGAGAGAAGTAAAGAAGATTAAGAAGAGATTGAAGGAACAATCGAAGATGATAAGAGAGAAGAATTTGGAGATTGAAGATTGTAAAACGAAACTTGAAATGGAAACGAAGAGAAGGATGTTAGAGAAGGTGGGGAATGAAGTAAGAGAGTTGAATAGGCAAATGGCTGAATTAAAGGTTTCATTCTTCTTCTTTTCTGAACTCAATTTTGCTTTTATCTCATAACAAATTGAGGATTTCAGGTTTGTTGTGTTGCAGATCAAAGAAGAAAAGGCAGTGACAAGTGAGAATTTGGAGAAGCTTTCAAATGAAGTGAATCAGTTGAAAGATGCAATTGAGATGTTAAGAAAGCAAGAACAACAGGAGCAAGAACAGGAGCAAGAACAGCAAGAACAGGAGCAAGAACAGCAAGGGCAGAAAGAAAATCCAGATCACAAAGCTCTGGATCGAAAGGAATCGTCGTCTGATAAAACTAACTCCACAAGGACAAAGCTTCTTCATAGAATAATCTGTATTGGGGGAAATACTTTATAATATTCTCCAAATCCATTTTATGTCGAGGAGGGTTGGTAGTAAGGAATACATCTTCATTGGTACGAGATCTTTTGGGAAGCCATGAGAGCTTATGCTCAAAATGAACAATATCATACATTGTGAAAAGTCGTGATTCCTAACAAATTACTTATAAAATTATGACACTTAATATTTTAATTTAATAGTGTAAGGTTTGTATTTATACAGTAGATTTGTGAATTAAAAATAAAAAATAAAAAATTGTAAACCAAATACATTTGTAATTTTAAAATTTTAAAGAAACAAATATCAAATAGACACAAATTAAATTCACGATATCAAAGCACAAATAAAAATTTGTGCTTTTTAAAACTAAAAAAAAATTGAAATTATGTGTTAAAAGATTTATAAAAGAAAAATGTGGGGTTTTTTTTTTTTTTTTTTTTTTTTTTCTTGATGATAAGAGAAATTTGTAATTTTGAAAACGTCTTTCAACAAAACATTTCTACACAAAAATCAACCAAACCCAGTCAAAACTAGCCCATTTCAGATAATATAAATAAATAAATAAATAAATAACCATTAAATAACAGAAACATAGGCTTGAAAATTAGAAAAACACGATTCAACAAATCTAATTTCGAAACAAGCATCCATTCTGATCCTGGCAAAAGAAAAGGGTACTACTAATGGACTACTAAATGTTAGTAGTTTTCTAAACAAGGGAAGATTAAAATGTTCCTCAAAATAAAATGGCAAAAAAACTACTACGAAATCTGTAAACAACTCTCTTCCATTCCAGCAGTCAATCGGCCACCAGCCAGCCGATGATCGGTATCAAAAATTCAAAAAAATTATTCTCCGGTAAAGAATTCACTGAGAAAGTGAATTAAAGTTGGAGCAGTTTTGGTTCCCTTTTAGCTGCGCTGACTGCAAGCTCAGCCGGTATGGAAATCGGAGTCTTGGTTGGACAGCTTACTCTTTGAGATCTTAAGCACCTGCACTGCTTCTTCAACCTTGGCAACTAGAGATTCAGGTGACTCTAACAGAAGCAGTAATTCCGAGTTGTCCATCTCCAGAAGCATCCCAGTAATCTTCGCAGCAAGCTCCGGCTGCAAGTGTCATTAGTTTAGAATGTGTCTTTAATCATTCAAAATCTATTTAATGTTCGGTGGCCTACAATCAAAATTGATTTGAAAGGATCGAAAACATATTTCGGAGTGATTTTGAACATGAATAAAATGATTTAGTCATTTCAAGATCACTCCTAGACATGCTATTAAGTATCGTGGTCGATCAGTTACCTTGCATTTTTGGACAAGGGGGTAGAGGTGCTCCCCAAGGATCTGTTTTTGTTGGTCTGGGGGAGAGGAAGAAAGGATGCTGCTCAGTATTTGGGATCCCTGAGAGACATCTCCAGCAGAATTAAAAGCGGCAGCTGAGACTCCAGAAGTTTTGTTTCTTTCACATGGGCGAGCATTTGGGACATACTTAACCTGTCCGGTCCACTACAGCAGAAGCCTCAGAAAACAATATTTTACGGTAGAACACACCATATGATAACTACATTTTTGGATGGTCTATGACTGACTCCAACTTTTTCCAAATTAGTGCTCAAGTCCAAAACACCTCCAATTACATTACGTTGGACAAGAAAATTGAAAATCTATTCCACAGAAACCATTCATAGAAAGTCTATTCCACTCCGAATTCAGATGAATGGAACAAGCAAGAGGCAAGAGAAAGTAAGTGAATAATTTGTAGAAAGACTAGAATAGCTTACCTGCTGATTGCCGGATGATTTATCAGTAACTCCTGGTTGATGGGCATCTTGTGAATTGTGCATATAATAGACAGATTGGACACCATTTTGATGAGAAAGCATTGGTCCATTTATTTTGCCTCTGTTTTGCCTGGGTTGCCTCGAAGCATTCGGAATCTGTGGAATAAAAGTTAAGATGCTAAGAAAGATTGCTTTCACAAGTTAACAAAGTTTTAACTCTTAATAATAATTCCCCTTTTTCTGAAAAGAAAAAAAAATGCAGAAATAATACATTATAATTATTTTATAAGATCACATATTATACAAAAACTGCTGGGCTGCAGAAGACATCCAGGTTTAATCCAAGAAAAGTTGCAACTTACAATAGGTACAGGTGTAGGTTGAAAAGCAGGTCTTGCAGGAGATGTGAAGGCATTAGCTCTCCACGCAGGGTTCATTCCTAAAGGCTGAAACGTCAAACCTGAACGAGATGGAACTTGTGGAACAACACATGGTGCTGGGTAATAATAAGGTGTGCATCCACCCTGAAAAATTGTTGACTGTCCTAGCATCGCTGCCATCCGTTGTGCAAACTGATTCCTCAGTTGCATTTGTCTATCCACTTTTCTTTGTGCTATAGCCAAATAGAGTGGCTTCCCGTGAAACATATATCCTATTGAGTATACGTTATCCAGTGTCCAAAGAAAGGTAATTAGTAGAGACTTGACCAATAGAACTTAAGAAATGATAGCTTTACTCAAGAACAAGAAAAGGATGCCAATTCCAAAGAAAGGCAATCCAGTGTTTTTGCAATCCAATAATTCACAACTGAACATTCTTTCTTAAACTCTACTTAACTCAACCCAATTTTCAGTTTCAGTAGGGAGGAATGAAAACTTCCTTCAAAACTTCAAACAAATCAGAAACAGCACATCAAAGCACCCGTGAAACAATTTAAGATAATTTATGTATTGATAGTTCAATGCGCTCATGTAATAATTACCTTGCAAACTGTTCACGGCTCTTTTAGCTTCGTCAGGATTGGAGAAGCAGACAAATCCAAACCCTTTGTTTATTCCCTTGTCATCTCGCATAAGTTTTGATGAAGTGATGGTGCCACACGGACTGAAAAGCTCTCTTAGTTCTTCATCAGTAACACCATCGTCAATGTTCTTCACATACACATTTGAGCCCTACATAATAGTTGATATTGTTTATTGGGAGAAAGAGACTATAATTATACCAACAATTAAAAAGGACGAGTTTTGAATGGTACCTTATATTTTAAGACCTGCTCTTTACATTTCTCTTCGTAACGTCGACGTAATACTTCCTCACGCTCTGTCTTCTTCTGTGCCCGTGCAATGTAGATACGCTTAGAACCTGGTAAAGAAAGAACATAGTGAGATCAAAAAAACACATCAAATTGAGTTAACATCAAAAAATCTAGTTAAAGACAAAGGGGACAAAGATGCATCTGTACCCAGTTGCGATCCATTAAGTGCTTCTAATGCCCGTTTCGCATCATCAGGGTTCACAAAGTTTATAAAGCCAAAACCTCTTGACATTCCATTCTCATCCCTTGAAATAATCATGCTGGAAATCTTTCCGAACTCAGAAAACTTTTCCTGCAAATGCTCTTCCCCGATCTCTGAGTCAAGATTTTTCACATACAAATTGGTGTATTTAACATCAGGATTGGCCAAGACTCGTTCACTCTTCCAGATAAACTTTCCGACATATCTGTAACACATGTATGGTGAGTGAAAATTAATTATACATACAAATAATAAGCATTGCACAGTTACTTCAAATTATGAACGCTCATGTATATTTCATCACATCAGGCGATCATTGCATGGCTGATGATAAGAAGTGCTGTATTTACATCTGCTTATCCCCAATGGTAAAACCATTCAGTGACTCTATGGCAGCTTTTGCGGACTCCTCAGACTCAAATTGAACAAAGCCGTATCCTTTGCTCTTCCCATCATCGGATGTGACTACTTTGCTGGACAGAACATTTCCAAATTTCTTAAATAGCTCTTGAAGTCCTAAACCATTGATTGAATCGCTCAAGTTCTGCAATGGTTAGTCAAGTTAACCAGAAAAAGAACAAAAGACCATATTAAAATGTAAGTTTCATGAATAACCCGATATTGATTCTATAAGCCAATTATTCTCTCTGTAAAAACAGCATAAACCTTAACAAACACGTTTCCAATTCCACTTTTTCTTGCACCAGGATCGCGGCGTGACCACATGACTCGAATCGCTCTTCCATTGAGCATTCTGTGATTCATTGCCTCTATCGCGTTGGTAGCTGTTTTAAATTATATAGACATAATAAGGCAGTCACAAAATCATAAGCTCCAATGTATGTTTAGCTTCAAATATTATGCAAGAACCAATCATAGAAAGCAGCATTTCCAAATAAGCAACAAATGGTGGATAAAGCATCCTGAAATGACCAAATCTATTCAAGAAACAGAAAAGAAATTTGGTGTAAGCAGATAAATAAATAAAGGAGAAAAAAACAGAAGCCTTAACCGACTGCTAATCAACCTATTGAATTAAATAATTGCAATTCAATCAACTTCTTTATTATTTATGAAATCTCAAGATCAAGAATATAACAGTGATAAGCAAACATTTTTTCTGCCATAAATTAAATGACAAAAAGAAAGTTCATCGGAATCTCAAAGAATCCAAAGACTCGAATATAATGTTCTATATCGATCGTCATTTGATTTCTCAACGCAAGAAAGAAAAAGGAAAGCAAAAATCCAACGCAAGAACGATACAAACGCCTTTAATCGCCCGATTGAAAAAGAACAAAAACAAAATCAAAGCACACACAAGAATGAGACGAGAAATTATGACAGAATAAAAAATGAATACCGTCTTGCGGAGACATGAAATTGACGTAGCCATAAGAGAGAGAGCGTCCAGTGGCGGAATCTCTACAGATACGAACAGAGGCGAGGCTCTTGAATCCAGAGAAAGCATCAAAGAGCTGACCATCAGTGACATCAGGATGAAGGTCGCCAACATAGAGCGAAGCCGGAGAGGCATGAACCGCCGTCTGAGGAACCGCCGCCATTACAAAAGGGAAATCGCGAACTCCTGGAACAGGTAGAGATTCAAACCACAAAAACAAACCATCATCATCAAATCATAAAAAAAATAATAACAGAAAAACCACAACAACCCAAACCTGAAGTCTGGTAATCACTTCCTTCTTTGGAATAATGCCGATGACGGTTACAGGAATCTCTGGTTAACAATGGAATAAATGCAGAGAGTGAAAGAGAACAAAAAAGGATTGAAATGTCGTTTTTATAGAACGGGTTTAGAGAGAAGAGTACGATTTTAGAGAGTGAGGATTCTGCATGGATCCACAGCTTCAGCAGTTATAGCTGCAACCTCCTTTAGAGAACGCTTCAAACCCAATTATTTATTTATTTATTTATTTATTATTTTTTAGCTGTCATGTGGTTGAAGAATCCCCGTTCCAAAAGGCTACAAAGTCAAAGATAAAACTGAATTAATTAATTATTATTATTTTAATAATTAATGAGTGAATTCTTTTTACCCTTCCCTCGTTTACGGGGGAAATTAAGCAAATTTTGTTATTTGTATTTAATTTAATTTAATTTAATTTAATTTTTTTAAATTGAAGAACCTTTTTTAACGCTTTTTTTTTTCTGGACTAAGGTTAAAGGTTTTAATATTTTCAAATTTTAATTATAAATTTTTTAAAAGAAATTATAAATTTATTAAACTCAAATCTATAATTTTCTATTAAATAGAAAAGTAAATTTAATCGATCCATAATTTTATTAGCACATAATTTACAATTACTGGCATTTCTCAAAATATGGGCCCGATTACAGGCCCAAATTAAGAAGTGGGCCAGAATATTCATCTTTTTGGGTCCATCGCATCTCCAATGGTCTAAAAGTAATAGCACTACACAGCCACCGCCAATCATAGGCATCATACTGGACTGGAGGGGGCAAACAATTGGTGTAAAGAATGGGGATTTTAAGGGAGAACTACAGATTTAACGTCGAAGAAGCTGGAAATGGATGAACAAACTGAGACTCACTAACACTGCTAATGCTTCCATAGTTGATGATTGGAGGAGTTTATCTCGGGTCGAACCGCTCACGCTCAACTGTCCTGCATTCACGAACCTGTTCTTCTCAGATGTGACTGATACGTTTACCGCTTGGGAACCTGGAAATGACTGATACGTTTAAAGTTGTTCCATGGGATTGTACAGATTTGTACACACTGCCTTGTATGTTCTCAACTTACAATCATAATTTGCCCACCCAATTCGCTGGCGAGCCAAGTCATATACAAATATCTTGTCTTTCATAACTATATCTGCAAAGACGAAGACATGAAAAATGAGGTTTAAGGATAAAGTGTTAGGAATCACAACCCTCCACAATGGTATGATATTGTCCACTTTGAGTATAAGCTCTCATGGTTTTGCTTTTGGTTTTCTCAGGAGGTCTCGTACCAATGGAGATGTATTCCTTACTTATAAACCCATGATTAGACTCCCTCCCAACAATCCTCAACATAAAGTCCACGTGCACATTGATCCGTGGAGTCGTGTGATACAGTGTGGTAATGTAATGAACTGTTGAATCCTATATATGATAGCAGGTGCAAATTGATTTTTACAAAAAGAAGTTGGAGCGTTTCATTACCAAGATTTTGGGAGATATTCACATTCAAAAAGAAGGTCCAAGTTCAGGGACTAACCTCCTAAAATCGTTACTCCTTCCTGAACTTTCTGAAAACCAATACACCATAATGCAGCACCATCCTGCAAGGAAAGAACAATATCGAATATTCCTACATGGTTGGTATACATGGAAAGAAAGAATGAATCTAAAACAACTTACATAAAAGCCAAGATGCATAAGATATTGTTCAGGTTTTAACACCATAGATGCACTGCCCGCGAAGTTTAAGCTAACCAGAGGAAATATCTCGCCTACACTGGACATAGAAGAGAATTTTGCCCCATTCAGTTATTGGGTAAGTTGAAGATCAAACTGCACCCCTTTTTAAAGAGTTGAAAGTAGAGACAGACCTGGTGGATACTAGATAACACTGGTTGCCCTTTGAAATAGTAGGAGTCACAGATTGGGAAACAGCAGCAGTTATCTAAACATGTCAAAAGAAAAACACATATTGAGTAGGCCCTTATCATTTCAAAAGTTCCATTTGACCTTTAACCTTTAAAATGGTATAAAAAACATACTTACAGCGTTGACAAACGGAGTATAAGCTTCTTCAACAAGGTAAGCCAATGTTGTCCCAGAGTCTACAATAGTTCCTCGATTGTTTGATGTTGCAAACACAGATGGATCAATTGGCAGTGTCTGACCATTGACAGCAATGCTTTGCAGGTATAAGTTATAGTGAGGCCTGATGATATTTCAAAATAGAGTTAAACTTTCAACAGAAGTAGTACATTTGTCTATTAACAGAAGCGCACAAATGTGAAATAAAAACCTGAAAACAGGTGAACCACGCAGTTGGGTGCCAACACAAATTCATTACTTGGAAAAAAAAAAAAAAAAAGTCATAGAAACTGATAAAATGTTTAAATTTTCTTCTCCCTAGATTCAAAGCTAGGGAATGAGCTCTCAATTATGCAAGAAAGAGATTGGAAGAGAGCTTCCAAAACAAAATAACTATTAAAGAACAATCATTTGTGAGAAAGGAAATTCTATCTATTAGTAGCTTACGCATTCCAAAAGGTTTGCAGCAATGAAATACGTAAGAAGCACATTCAAACTGGCAGTTGTTTTGGCTTAAATAAATTAATTCCATAAATAGAAATTAGTTGCAACTTTTTTACTTCTGAGATACCAAAAACTTTCTGAATATAATTTGAATGAGCCACTAAAATTGACAGATTATTCTCTAATATGGACGTACTGAGAGGGCACGAGTGGGCTATACACAATGCCTGGCTCCAAAACCTCACCAAGAACCAATATACCGCCACCATTTCCTTCTCCTTTTAAACAATGGGAAAATACTTTAGGGGTTACCCCTCGAGCTGACAACTGTGATATGACAGACAAATCCCCGGGGCCAAATCCAAAAATGCCATCAATTGCATGGTCTGATTTAGTCAAGTCTCCTGACTGATAGGTGCTACAACTGCATTCATAGATTCATAAGATGCTTTCAGCATTTCCAGAAAAATGTAAGAGTAGAATGCATATTTGTTGAATTGAGCGAGGAGGAAATATATTTAGACCATAACAGAGGACATATTGTATTTGGTATCAAAACATAAGTGTGGTATGATGAGACAAACATTAACCTTATATTCTTATTGATGTGCATACACTTGGAAAACAACCGTCAAAGTTGTTTGAAAGTGTAACCGCCCAAGCCCAAGCCCACTGCTAGCAAATATTGTCTTTTTTGGGTCTTCCCTTCCAAGCTTCCCCTCAAAGTTTTTAAAATACGTCTGCTGGAGAGAGGTCTCCACACCCTTACAAAGAATGCTTTGTTCCCCTCTCCAGCCGAGGTGGGATCTCACAATCCACCCTCCTTGAGGGTCCAGCGTCCTCGCTGGCGATCAGTGTCTGGCTCTTATACCATTTGTAATAGCTCAAGCCCACCGCTAGCAAATATTGTCCTCTTTGAGCTTTCACTTTCGGGCTTCCCCTCAAGGTTTTTAAAACGCGTCTACTAGGGATGAGAGGTTTCCACATCTTTTCAAGGAATGGTTTGTTCCCCTCCAACCGAAATCTTCTATATGGTAAAATAGTTATTTCATCCGCATAGAGTCCAATTGAATTACATATGTTAGGAAATTCAAAAAGTAATTAACCCAACTCACCCAAAAACAACAGTAGCTGAAGAGTTAACAATCATAGAAGGTCCCATAACCATGTCGAAGTACATGGACTCAGATACATAATAACCTGATGTTCCACTTCCATCACCATACTGAAAGGTGTAACTGCATGGTTTACTCTGAGATAGACACTGTGTTCCAGTTGTTTGGAATGCAGACTTGCATATTGGGTCAGAACAGGAGATGAGTGAAGAACTTGATGAGATGGAAGCATCAAAGAAATTTAGTTGAATCTGCACAGGGTAAACTAAAATAAGGACTCTAGCGTGGAGGCCATAGGGCAATTTGACACTAGCAAGAGAGGAGGTGAAAAGAAAGACCCTTACTCCAAGTCCACTTGATGTGGGGCATCCATTGCAGGAATTGCAGTTCACCCACAAAATATCACTTCCAGTGTCGATCTGCACCGTAAATTCCCTTGGGGGAGTGCCCAATTTGACTTTCGTAAAGTAAAGCCTGAGCATGCCATTAACAACGAATAACAAGTTTACTCCACAACAAAGTTCAGAGAGTTAGTCCAATCAAATCAAAACAGAAAGTAGCATCCACAAGAAATATTTAAATAAAGAAGAACAAGAAAAACCCAAGAAAGAATTGAAGTAGCATTTATTATTACTTCCCTATTAGAACAACAAAAGAAAATGAAAATGGGAATATAAAGCATTTTTCCAGTTTTAAGTCAGTATATATCAATTCGATCATCCTTCTTCGCCTTCTCTGGTCTGTTTCCACACCTCTCTATCTCTCTATCTCTCTCTCGGCACCTGAACGCCCTACCAGCCGCTAAACAGAGTATCACGTGGACGAAAATATCACGAAACACAGAATCGATTATAATCCAAGAAAATCATAAGAGTCCTACAGTAGATAATTTAAGAACACATCCAACAACTAAAAATAACAAAATAATTTACAGATGAAGAGCAAACAATACCCGATGAGCAATGGATCGGAAGAACCTTCGACTGAGAAGTCGACGACACCTTGCAACATTCTGGCATGCCTTAGTCGGTCCCGAGCTCTAAGGGTTTCGAGTTGGACAGGGCGAGAAGAAGGGAAGGCCCTCTGCAGAGAGAGAAGTGGGACGGGGAAGCCGCAGTAAACCACCGCTGCCGGCAGAACAACGGCAGCTAAGGCCAAGATCAAGGAAGAGAAAGCCCGCATTTCGGTGAAATTTTGAAGGTTTTGAGTTGTGAAATGGGAAGATTTATGAGCAAAGTTGGGTTTATGGGATTGTTCCTGCACATTGCAGTGAAATAGAAAGAGAGATGAAGAACAGTAAGCAAGAAAATATTTTATTTTGGATTAACTAATAATAATAAATTCGGTTTATAAAGCTCAAGCTTAATCCCGCCATGGATCTGCTCCAGCATATACAGGCCAAAGGCAATCGTACGTGGGTGTGAAAAGTCGAAAATAGCCCTCTTATCCATTTACGCTTTAAATCTCGTTTTGGCTGTTTGTTGTTCATTTTTTAACTTTCAAACGGTCAAATTTGTATTTTCCCCCCAAAAAAAGAAAAGTTGTCAAATTTGGCCCAAACTTTTATAATATTTCTATCTTTGTCCATGAACATAAATTATTAAAATATCAATGTTGGCCCTTTTAACTTTTAAATTAAATATATTTTTTATTTTTGCAATTTTTCAATATGCGTAAATTATTAATACTAATATTACTTCTTGATTTGTTTCCTTTCTTTTTATATTTGTTAGGTACAAAATGAGTCAAATAAGAAAGATTTTATTTATTTTTTTCACCTATTTAAACACATACCTTCCATAAAATAATAATAATAATAATAAATCATCCCTCTCTAAATATTATAAATAAATAAATATTTATTTTAACCTTTTTAAATATTTATTTTAATGTCACACCTTTACGTTTATTTTATTTTTGTCGGTAAACTTTTAAATATCTATTAAATTTATATATATATTACATTTCGTTTGTTTTTTAAAATAATTTTAAAAAATTACGTGAAAATGAGTGTTTATAAACTTAATTTTACTTTATAATGAAAAAATAAAAAGAAACAAAAATAGTTTATAAATTAAGCTTTGTTTTTGTTCGTTAAAAAATAGAAAACAAGAGAATTAAAAAAAAAACAAAAAAACAAAAAAGAAAGGAAAATGTTAACGAATGGGTTTTAATTTAGTTAGTAATTAATGGGCTGGGCTTCAAAATGTTGGGCCGGATCCGACAGCTATGGACCGACTTTACTTCGAGAGATGCACTATTTAAACGCAGCTAGCGGAACACGTAAGCAATTATTTTTCTGTTTCAGCGCGAATCACCAATGGCAGATCCCGCGGCTCCAGACTCTACCACCAGCAACGCCTCTACCGCCGCCGCCGCCGTTACCGCCACTACCCCACCCGTAGTTACACCAGTTCCCAAACGTGCTTGGGGCGATGAAGAAGACGATGATGTAGGCGATGCTGGAGATTCATCCTCTGCGCCTTCCGAGTACATGGAATCTCTTAAAATCCAAGACGAAAAAACTCTTGAAGAACCCGAAGACTCTAACATCACAGCGGTAAGTCTCTCTCTCTCTCTCTCTCTCTCTATCTATCTATCGAGTGCGCGCGCAAGTATAGGTTGAAATAGCTTATTGGAATTGGCATAGAAAAGCGATACAGATGAATTTGATGTGGAATATTCTTGTCCGATTTTAGATGACGAAGCATTTAGGGTTTAAGCGAGGATTAAAGAGCTTTATGTTATGGCTGTAAGATTTGGTTCTTCGTGCATCGAAGTGACATAATTGAAATTCCCGATCTACATAAATAAGAACGGGCTGTATACAACAGTCCGGGATTTGATTCTTCGTGCATCAGATTAACATGTTTGAATTTCCCGATCTACGTAAATAAGAACTCTTTCGAGATAGTTGACGATCAGTGAAGTTGTTTTGAAGCTTTAGTTCGTGTGCTTAGACATCGGAGCAATGCGAACTTCATTGTTATGCTATTCGGTTAATTCTTTTTTCATTCGGTGTAGGTGACAACTGGTGATACTCCATATTCATCAGCCAGTACTTTTGAGGATCTGAATCTATCTCCAGAGATTTTGAAGGGGTTGTATGTTGAGATGAAATTCCAAAAGCCAAGTAAAATTCAAGCTATAAGTCTACCTATGATCTTGACTCCTCCGTACAAAGATTTAATAGCTCAAGCACACAATGGTTCTGGAAAAACTACTTGTTTTGTGCTTGGGATGTTGAGTCGCGTTGATGTGAACTTGAAGGCTCCTCAGGCATTTTGCATATGTCCTACAAGGGAGTTAGCCATGCAGGCATAAGTTCCCCCTTTCTTTAACTGAATGTCTTTGGCACTTATTTATGCTAGATCTTGATTCTTTTATATTAATATTAATATTAATATTAATATTAATGTTAATATTACTATTATTGCAGAATATTGAAGTTCTTAAGAAAATGGGAAAATACACTGGGATAACTTCAGAGTGTGCAGTTCCTGCCGACAGTGCTAACTATGTACCTATGTCAAAGCGACCACCAATAACTGCACAAGTTGTGATTGGAACTCCTGGCACAATAAAGAAATGGATGTCATCGAGGAAGCTGGGCGTAAGTTGCGTGAAGATTCTTGTTTTTGATGAGGCTGATCATATGCTTAGCGAGGTAAGTTATTATCTATAAACTTTATATGCATTTGTGCCCATGGAAGTAGTCTGATCTCTTCTTGATGTGTTATTTAAGAACATTGTTTCTTCATGTATATTTTTGTATCATTAATGATGGTCCATGTAATTTTTGTTTTGAGTAATTGTGAGGATGAGTATTGTAGTTACTTTTTTTTTTTTTTTTTNTTTTTTTTTTTTTTTGGTTACAGGATGGCTTTAGGGATGATTCGTTGAGAATCATGAGGGACATTGAGAAAAGTAGCCCTCATTGCCAGGTTTGTCTATATTATTAAACAACCGTATGCATATGTCATCATTTAATCGTGTGATTATATACTTGTTCATTCAACCATTTAATCTCGGTTGTTTTCTTCTCTAAAAAAAAATTGTCTCAGGTGCTTCTGTTCTCTGCTACATTCGATGAGACTGTTAAAAACTTTGTCTCTAGGGTTGTCAAAGACTACAACCAACTTTTTGTTAAGAAGGAAGAACTATCCTTGGAGGGTGTGAAGCAATACAAGGTGATATGTCCATATGAATTAGCAAAAATTCGGATCATAAAAGATAGAATTTTTGAACTTGGAGAGAAATTGGGTCAGACAATTATATTTGTGCGCACAAGAAACAGTGCAAGCATGTTACATAAGGCACTGGTTGATTATGGTTATGATGTGACTACCATTCAAGGGGCACTGACGACTGAAGATAGAGACAAAATAATAAAAGAGTTTAAGGATGGTTTGACCAAAGTTCTCATTTCGACTGACCTTCTATCTCGAGGGTTTGACCAGCAACAGGTGTGCGGATATCAGTTCCCTATCTTCCCTTTTGTTTTTTTGATGCTATATCCCATACTTGATGCCTTTTCAGACCCCTGATATATCTTCTTTTTCTAGGTCAATCTAGTTATCAATTATGATCTTCCTCTGAAATATGAATCTTCTTCAGAAGCGATGAAATTCAGATCTTCCTCACAATCTGAGCCTAACTATGAGGTGTACCTCCATAGAATTGGTCGGGCAGGTCGTTTTGGGCGCAAGGGTAAGCTTCTGTTTCTATTATGCTTATGTATCTAAGTTTGTAGATCCTTAAGCAACATTTTAGGGGTTAGAATCAATCTCTTAGACTAGCTTCTTAATAAATCTTCTGTAGTATTAATTGTAATGAAGAATCACTTGATATCTTCTTGGTATTTGGTTAACTGAAAACCCATGGCTGTTGTGTGATCGCTGCAGGAGCTGTGTTTAACTTGCTCTGTGGTGATGTGGAGATCATGCGAATGGACAAAATTCAGAACCATTTTAACTCTGAAGTAACAGAGGTAAGATTCCTTCTCTGGGTGATCACATTTGAATTCCACTCAGTTTCCTGATCCAGCCTAGATATTGAGTTTCTATCTCAGCGCCTTTTGAAATTTGAATTTCCAGGTTCGGGACTCTGATGAGGACATTCAAGCAGCCTTGAAAACTGCTGGATTGCTTTGATGTATAGAGGTGAGTTTACTGCCAAACCCGCACCAGAGGCGATAAACATGGAATGATTGGATGCAGAAAAGTAGATCGGAGTGATGCTTCCCCAGTTTTTGTTTTGCTTTAAAGTAAAATACATTTGGTTACGAGGGTATGTAATGTGTTTTGAGTTGTCAATTTCCGGCAATATGGTTAGAATGTTGTATATTGTGAAGTTATGTTATTTACAGATTACTGAAATATCTTGGTTGATGAAACCCATTGAAATTATTTGGCTGGCTTTATTATAAGTAAATGTGTTTTTTATCATAGAATTTGTGAAAGTAATGAATTTGTAGGCGTAATGTTTGTAGGTGTAATACAGTTGTCTTTATTACATTACAGCTTCCTAAAAGAAAGGTTCTTCTACCAATCGAAAGGGTTTTGATATCATGAAAATGTTTGTTTAACCTACCTACAAAGGAAATAATAATAAATGAAGTGTAAGGAAATAATAATAACAAATATAGTAGGCTTGTAGTGTAAGGCAAATATTTAAATATTTGTCGATATTTATCTTATAATAAACGAGGACAAATATTATAGGTAGTATAAGGCAAATATTTAGATATTTAGAGGACAAGTATGGTAGGCATGTAGTATAAGTTTTGTAATAAATATCAAACTTGTAAGTTTATTAAAACAAAAACAAGTATTTTTATGCAAATAATGAAATTAGATTAACATTAAAATTTTAAGTCTAACAAGAATTACATAATAGCAAAATTTATGCTAAAATTTTACGAACACAAAACAAACGAGAAAAAAGTTGAAAATTTTAATTGAAGGAATGTTTGTGATCGTTGACTTACGAGCGGATAATCCAATATATAAACCAATGTTGCTTACCTTGACGCTCCCATGGTGGAACGCACGTCGGCAAGTAGTGCCTCTCCACCTCCTTCTTCCTTCGCTATATGAACCTCCGCAACCCTCACCCACCCACACACACACTGGCTTTTACAGACACCACAACTTCAAGATGGGACCTCTATTGCGGCTCACAATGGCGGCTTCTGTTCTAATCGGCTGCATCAACATTGTAGCAGCGACGAACGAATACGACATCATTCATATCGGCGGAAAAGTTCTCTGCCAGGACTGCACCCAGGGGTGGAACGAGTGGATCAATGGCAAACCGCTCAAAGGTAATACAGAATTATTAGGGAACAAATTCCACCTTTAAAATTGCAATCGCTTTCTCCGATTATGTTAATCTTCGACGATCTGGATTGCAGATTGTAAGGTATCTGTAACGTGTTTGGACGAGAGAAGCAGAGTGATACACTATACGAGTGATCTAACGGACGAATTAGGGCAATTTGATATCAAAATGGAAAAGGTGATGCACGGCAAGAAATTGAACCCCAAGAAATGCTCGGTTCGGCTCGTTTCGTCTCCGGATCCGTCCTGCAACACCATGACTGATTTTGCCGGCGGCCGCTCTGGCGTTCAACTCCGGGGACCGAGCTTGGTGTATCGCGATTTGGTCAAGTACGTGCTAGGACCATTTTACTTCACTTCGCCTATGTGCGAGGAACCTGATACAGATGGCTCCGATGATAACGGTGGGGGGAGTAATTACTGAAACTCCTCCTTTTTTTTCTGCATTCCAAGTTCCTGTTACTGATCTTGTGAATCCATGAAATTTATAGTATTTTTATCACCATCCTTTTACTTTTTCTGTAATCTCGTAAAATTTCTAAAACCCTAAACCCTAAACGAAAGTCAAAATGAAGAACTAAACAATCCTACGTACAAGAAATAGATTCTTAAAAAAACAAAAGAGCATTATAAAATTTTGAGAAGAAGTCCATGAAGGAAAAACACAATATCTAGTAAATTATATTAGACTTTCAGATATCGGACGGTGTGCCAACGAGAATGCTAGCCCTCAAACGGGATGGATTGTGAGGTCTTACATCAGTCGAAGGAGAAACGAAACATTCCTTAGGGTGTAGACAATATCTACGAGCGATGGGCTTAAGCCGTTAAAAAAGATAAAAGCTTAATATGCAAGGTATTGCTAAAAAGTTAGATTAAAATGTATGAAATGAACATGTCAAGACATCATTTGATAAAGTCAAATAGTATCACATTGCATAACTATGTATGTATGTATATATTTTAGAAAAGGTTAAATTACAAGTCCAAACTCCAATAAATCTACTTATGATGAAGTGTTAATTACATAAAAAGTAGAGAAAAATGATAAGGGGGCCTGGGTAGAAAAATGATGCCAAACAAAACAGCACAGATATCATCTTTACAACCATTCATCAAAGTGAAAAAGAATCAACTTATTATCATCACTAAAACGAACCCACACAAACTGGTAGAAAACACATCTGGGATGGATGATTCAAATGATTTCAACCTCCACCCTGAAACAGAACAGCTTGTAGCAGTAGCAGTAAGGCAGTCAATTTTGTCGGTTAAGAATATACCTCACTGCCACTGTGATCAGTATTGTGCTGTTTAGTTTCAGGTGGTTCTGGCAGCAAGTTGAATGAGAGCTCGCCGGTGGTAATTCATACGCAGCTTCTTGTATTTATGAGTAAATGAACTCAAATCTATCTCTCTCTCAAGGAGCTGCATGTGCACCTTCTCCGACTCCTCTTCTGTCTCTTTCATTCTCTCTGCAAACAAAACGTTTCAATAATCTGAGCCAATTTGCGACCAAAAATCCGAAAACGACTATCACGATATACCTTGAAGCCTTTTGAGAAGTGAAGCAGGAGAACAGAGCTTCATAATGTCCTCTTTCTTTCGGTCAAGCTCGTTTAGCTTCTCCTCGGCCGCTGCCAGTTCCGTTGTCCGAATAATTCTGCACTGTGAGAGAATAAACAAAAGGGAGGTAGCATAAAGGGCAAGAGAATTCACCATTTTCTGATAAACCCATACCTGGTTTCTGAGTTCCATGATGCATGGTTCCTTTTCCAAGTTCTCACCTTTTCAAGTTAATATCATGATTAACATTTGTCCCGTAAAGATGTGCTTAGAATAAAAGGCAAGCATAAAAGTCACTAAAAAAAAAGCTATGTTACTTACTAGCAAGCTGAAGAGTTTCCTTGCGCAGCTCATCTTTTAGCTGGTGACAATTATGAAAAAAATGAAAAAGAGAAGGAACCAATCAGGAACAGTTTACATAAGAGAGACATAATAGGGACCAACTATAGAAACCACACGATAAACATAAGAAATCGTGAAGCGAACAGTTCCTCGGTAACACAAGTCAGTTACGCTAAATTCAGTTGTATCTCATTCACATAGTTATCAAAAGGTTTAGTGATGGAAGTGCACGAGGAGGCATTGAAACTCACCACCTCCCGAACTTCATCACACGACCTCTCCACCTCTATAAAATCATATGTTCCTCTCAATCCTATGATGCTATTCTTGAGATATTGCCAGCTCCCACCTTTAATTCAAAATAATCTAAGTCGGGAAAGATATAATACAGGAAAGAAAATCCTGCAAATCTTAATATCGATTAAGAACGGATTGTTTCTTTGATTAAGAAATGAACTACTCATTGAAATAATGAAAATAGAGAGGATGAATACCCTATGCTTACAAGCAGTATACTAGGAAAGATCAAGAAAACACTCAGCAATTTGCTAGTATGGAATCAGAAATAGAAAGGCTGCATGAATAGTTAAATAAACAATCTGCTCGACATACTTGAGAACCATCAGGTGAACATATTAGTTCTCTTCTATCAAAAACAACCCAATTAAACTTCAACTTATATTTCTTACATTTCAGCTTCACAATTGAGTAAGTTTAAGAACTAAGGGAAGAAAATGTAGCTTACATTGTTCTGAGTTTTGATCTGGTCAAGTGAAAGGAGGAACTGATTATATGCATCCTTGTCTGACAAAAGCTTTCGCAACTCATCAACACTGACCAAATTTAAAAGGGGAGAAAAAAGAGAGGGATCAATATCCTGAAACGACGAAATAAAGAACATTGAAATCTGGTTCGAATCATAACAAGCATTTGAAATCAGAAGCAAAATTAATTAAATAAAAAAAAAAATTGTACAACAGTACCTATAAACATGCAAACATCATATATTAACTTACAAGAATGATCACTTAAAGAACGTCCTTGACGAGAAACACACACATGTAGCTTTATTTCACTAATGAAGTTCAAATCTTATTAAAACACACACACACAAAAGATGAGTGGGTTTTCCACTCCTCAAAAGCATTAAAATTTTTGGCACTAACATTGACTGAAAAGGACTACATAGGTACAAAGAGCCAAAAAAAGGAAACTCGAACTGCACAAAAATAATCCAAAAACCATAAACTTCTGAATATGAATGAGAATCAAAGAAAGTAGTGGGCACAAGCATAATTTTTTGTATTCATGGACCTTGAGCTTTACCTTTTGTCCTTCAAAGCAGAAATAATGCCGGCAGCTTCAGCAGGGGAAACGTGTGATGGAGACTGTGGCCTACCAGAAAGCCTTTGTGGACTGGAATGATTGGAGGAGGTGCTACCTGGGGTTGCAGGGCGAGAGGAGCTAACAGAGGGTGGATACCATGACTGTGTGGTAACATCTTGTGGAGGACGCACCTGTTCCTCTTGAGATCCCCTGAAAGTAGATACAAAAACACTCGAATGGGTCAATGACTTCGCAAATCATACCCAGAAAAACATCGGTTTAAATGGAATCAGATCAAATCACGATTCAGTGAAAAATGTTGCAAAAAAGGCATTTCCTTTTTAACTGAACTATGAGGAAGTACAGTGCTCGGTAATAAAAAAAGTGTTGCCAAATTCAGATGAAGGAATGCTAATCCTTTTCCAATTGTTGATTTCTGCAACCAACATGAAAGAGCATACACTCTTTCGAAAGTTGTATGTGGTTGCTTTATTCGAGTACAAACTTTCCAAATGTTGCTTCAGAAACATAACAGGGGCAACGACACGCTTCCAAATGATTAGGAGAGGAGTCCCACATCGACTAATTAAGGGGATGATCATGGGTTTATAAGTAAGGAATACATCTCCATTGGTAAGAGACCTTTTTGGGGAAACAAAAAACAAAGCCACGAGAGCTTATGCTCAAAGTGGACAATATCATATCATTGTGAAGATCCGTGATTCATAACACTCACTCACTCTTTTGCTTGCATTAGTCCATCACTTCTCACCTAAGGTACACTGCGAAGAAGGTCTTTAAAAATAAAATGGTAGGGACCCAATAAATTGGATTTGCCAAGTACCAACACAGCATGGGGGAAATGCGTGGGACTCAAAATGCTTGAATGCGGTCCGACCAAGCTCTACGCAGAGTAAACATGTCCCTAAGGATCCTCAAACGAGACCAACTTACATTCTCGGCGATATCAAACACTCAAACGTTTTCCTTTGTCGTGCAACAAGAAAATTTGAAAAAATTGAGCATAAAAGCCAGATGTCGTGCACGTCAAGCAGATTCTTGAACAAAGGAAGTTCAAACAGCAGGTAGCGATACAGATATAAACAATTAAACCTCTTAATTCACAGCCACAAAATCGAAAACCAATCATGAACCAAGTCGGTCTAAAATCAATTCGTAACGAAGTTGAGAAGGCAGCTTAATCAAGAAAATGATGCACAGACTGGCCGGAACCCCCAAAAATCGAACAATCAGAGTTGAAACCGACTAAACAAGAGAAGCCCAATCCAAATACATGAAATTAAACACGAAAAATAGTAAAAAAAAACATACCAAAACTTGAACATAGGTCGGAGGATAATGATCCAGAGAACAAATGATATGAAGAAAAACAAAACCCTAGGATGAAGAATCCTCCGACCGGAGAGCAAGGATCCGGCGGACAATTAGACCTCGAATCCTTCTCTATGCGCGTAATCGCTTTCTTGGACCGGAATCAAATCCCAAATTTTTAACCGATGGAGTTCGATGATTACTCCGACTACTAATATCGGTGCCGTCGATTTCTCAATCGTTCTACGAAGTTATTAACTCGTTGCTTTTCATTAAAATGGCGCGTAGAGTAAATTTCGTGGAATTTAATGTGTAGTTTTGTTTGTTTTAAGTAACTTTAAGGTTAATTTATACATAAAAACACCCTCATTTATAATAATAATAAATAAATAAATAAGTATTCTTATTATTTAAAATGTAAATATTAGCTTTTTATCTCTTTTTCAAAATTGTATAAATTTATTAAAATATTTAACAAAAATGATTGAAATTGGAATCCGAACACCGACTCTACCACAATTGTAGGTCCCACTTCTCATTCAAATATTATATTTTAAAAGAATTTCACTATTTAAAATATTTATGATGTATAAAAACTAATATTTTACCTACAAAATAGGAGTTTTATTATATAATTATTGCGCGGCGGCGCTTGCCTTCTCCCCTTTCCCTTCATCCTCCGGCGGGACATGCCGCCGCCGTAATGCTACCATCGCCACCGCCCAGGACGAACCAGAAGAGGCGGTGTTTAGAGTTGAGAAAAGGAAGACAGGGCAGCGGGTTGGGCGGCGGGGGAAGGCCATGTGGACATTTTGAGAAAGATGAGGTTAGATGCCTTTTCATTTGTGGGAGAGATCTTATGGAGATTTGATCAATGTGATTGAATCATAAAGTTACAATTATTAAATGATTGATTCAACACAACCTAGCTAATCATGTTCCTTCCAATATTTCCCATTTCTAAATTACCCCTCACTCGTTATCACCCCCACCTACAACCTAGCATACGTGTGAGTGTAGGTGTGTAAAAATTTCTCCTTAACAGACGCATTTTAATAGATATTAGACTCGTAATGGCACCAACCGGTGTCCCACTCACGCGCCTCTTTCCTCTGTTTTTTTTTTTTTTCCTTAAAAAAAACATTCCTGACACATTGTACTTCTACTGCCATCTCCCATTTTACGGACAATTTTAATTATATATTTTAATAAATATTAAAATATATAACTTAAATAGATGTTATTATAAATACGAAAGATAAAAGTAATTAATATTTCTAGAAATTATATATTCTTATCCTCCGTACATTACATATTTATATCAATTTTAATTAACATGTTAAGAAAAATACAAATAAATTAATTTTAAATTATAAAGAGATAAAGGAATAATGGAGGAAGCACTTTATGCCTACACTCCCACTAAAATTGATGCTTAACAGTTCATTGTCGCTGTTATATGTATATTTATTTATTTATAATTAGTTTTATAGTTACTTTTTTATTTATTTGTTAAATATATGCTGAAAATTCTAAACCATTATTGATTTTCGATATGTATATTATTCTAGGGATGTATTTGGAAGCGCCACGTGGACAAATCACATTAAAAACTAAAAGCGTCCCTAAACCTTCACTTAATCTCAATTTAATCAATTCATTAACCACCTATTTGTTTCAATAACCATAATGCCTTTTCTTTAATATGCTTACTATTTCAAGAATTATATATATATATATATATATATACATATATTTATTTATTTATTTTTACTACAAATCTAAAATGGCAAAAAAATAAAAATTAAATAGTTTAATTTCTAGCTAGAAAAGGAAAAATAGAATATATATATATATATATATATATATTTTTTTTTTGAGAGATCCAAACTTTATATAAAAGATTAGAATCTCACTCCACTTCACATGATTCATCATCCACTAATCAAAATTCCCTTTTTTTTTCACTTTATATATATATATATATATATTATTTATTTATTTATTTATTTATTTATTTATATATATATATATATATAATATGGGTTTGTTTATGGCAGGGGTTTTGCCATATCCTTTCCCGTCGGCGCAATACATGCAATGCAACACACCTTCCTTAAATAAGAAGTTAATTAAAAAAAATGTAATGATTAATTTAAATTTTAGTTAAATTACCACCACCTTTTAAAACTATAGATATATATATATATATAGTTTATGATTTTAATTAAAAGTTAAAAAATTTAATTTAAGAGCAAAAAAGAAGTAAAGACGTGGGACGTGGCGGAATGATAGGCGTTGATGGAAATGGGAAGAATAAGATGAAGAGTAGAGGAAAGGGTGACCTGGTGCCAACGTAGAGACGAGAGGAAGATCCAAAAGCAGCGTAAGCGCGAAACTTTGCCATCTCTGTCAACTTCATCCAACGCTTCTGATTACTCCTCAGCCACCAAATTCCATCTCCACCGTCCATTACATACATTAACCTTGTCCCTTCACTCTTGGCCTATTCATTTGATTCCTCTCTCATCTCATTTCTCTCGTGAGAGAGTTATGAGAATAAGGCAAAAGCTCACATTTTTTCCGATACCCATTTCCAATTTCGCTCATCCAGAGGAATTATCATATTGGTAAGCCAAAAAGGAATCACATTTATTTCTCTGTTTCTTCTTTCTTCTTTCCACATTCTCATTTCGTTTTGTTTTTGCTTTAAAATCGCAAAAAAGATGAAGCAGAAATCAGTAATGTCGGCGCCGCCGTGGCTTGAGCCATTACTCACCACGCCCTTCTTCTCAATCTGCCACACCCACAGCCACGCGGCTAGGAGCGAGCGGAATATGTACTGCCTCGATTGCCACACTGACGCATTCTGCTTTTACTGCCGCTCATCGCATCACAAGGACCATCAAGTCATTCAGGTTGGTATCATAACTTTTGGGAAATTCTAAGACATGGGTATTGTTAAGCATTGTTTTTGAAGAAATGGGTTGGTTTTTGATTGTGGAAATTGGTTTTAGATTAGGAGATCTTCGTATCATGATGTGGTGAGAGTTGCAGAGATCGAAGATGCTTTGGATATCAGTGGTGTCCAAACGTATGTGATTAATAGCGCGAGAGTGATGTTCTTAAACGAGAGGCCTCAGCCAAAAGCCGGGAAAGGAGGAGCTCATATCTGTGAAATTTGTGGGAGAAGCTTATTGGATCCATTTCGTTTCTGTTCCCTCGGCTGTAAGGTCAGCATTACTCTGTTCTTCATTCAATTCTTCATAATTCATCATCTTTTGGTATAATTTCTATGGCGTTTATAGCTGGTAGGGGTGAAGAGGAATGGGGAAGATGCGAGCTTTAACGTGGAGGCGAAGAAAGAGGCAATGGGGATGGAAAGAAGAGAAGGAATTTCATCGAGGAGAAGGAAGGGTATTCCTCATAGGGCACCTTTTGGGGGTTGATTCAATGCTGCCTTTCCAAACCAATTCTTTCCATGATTTGGGGTATTTGTCCATACAAATATAGGGTATGTCCCTAAAAATCGAAATAAAATGATTAATTTTGAAAGGGTATTTGGATGTGAAGAGGCAATAATGGAGGGATTGTTATGTTCATAATTGCTAGGTGTATATTTGTTTATTGAGAAATTAAAAATAAATAAAGAATAGAACATGTCCTTGTGGAGTCCGTTTCATGGTTTTTCATGGGCCCATTATCCACATGGGCCGTTTATATAAATAAATACTTTCATTCTATTTTATTATATCCTTTTTATGGTTAAACACCCATACTCTTCTTTATTTAATTATGTTCTCTATTTTTTTTTTTAAATTAAAATTATTCTGAGATCCCACGTCAGTCGAGAAAAGAACAAAACATGTTTTAAAAACCTTTAAGAGAAGCACAAAAAAAAAAAAAAAAAAAAAAAAAAANGCGAAATCTCTCTGATTTTTAATATTAATTCAAACTTTTATTATAATTAATAATTTTTTTTTATACTTTTCTTAGGAATTATTACATTTATATCACATTTATTAAAATGGGATATAGGCGATTTAAATAAATAAGAAAAAAAAAAAGGTGTGGGATAATAATGTGAGGTGGAGGGGTGTATTTGGAAGAAAATAAGTAGGTAAAGGGTTGATGTGGATTGATGGATCTATATGTTCTTAGACTACACATCTTCCACAATTTGCCCAAATAATTAGGTATACTACCTCATTTATGTAAATTGTGACCATTTACCTTTTTTTTTTTTAATTTATTATTTTTTTCCATTTGGGGTTCGGGTTCTTTTTAACGGGTTTCTCCCACAATGTAGCCATTTCATGACGGGAGGATTTTATGATTTTTTTTTTTCTCTTAAATAATACCAATAATAAATGGATAAAATTTTTAAATAAAGTAGCTGAGTTTAACTCTAAATTAATTTAAACATTAAATGTCACCCTTATTAATAATTTAGAGAGCTCGTTTATTTAAATTACATTATATCGGGTCACAAAAATAATAATAATTTTAAAAAATTTTAAGGTCCCGTGATTTTTATCTTTTAAAAACTCGAATTAATTCGAAGAAACAATAATATTATTTTGGATGTAAATGTTTTTTTAATATGGAACTGAAATGTTGAGAATATAAATATAATTTTGATGACTTGCATTGTTGTGGGTCGTCGAGATGGGCTCTTGGTATCTGAGCTGTCAAGCAGTGATTGGTGAGCAGAATATTAAAAGATTCTCTTATTTATTTTAATGAAAAATAAAAGCTTCTCATTGACTTTTAATATTTAATATATTTTGTAAAAATAAAAAATAAAAATCTGATGAGAAGCATCGTCGGTTCAGTGTATTTGGGCAACCAATAATATTTAAATAACTTATTGCAACTGTTTTTTTTTTTATAAATATAATTAATTTATTAAAATGGGATATAATAAAAGTATTTTTTTTTTACTTAAATATCAAAAATACCCTCCAATAATCATTAAACGACAATTCATGACCATTTCCATGAATTGTTCGGTGTCGTCCCACTTGGTCACTGGCCCAAAAGACAGTAAAAGGCCCACCTTAATGCCACCGTATATGGGCCTAATAGAAACCGGCCCACATCATCAGGCCCAGCCTTTCTACAACGAGCTTCAAGCACTATAGCGAGAAATTCAAATTTTTAAAAAAATTATAAAGTATTAATTGTATTTAACTTATTAAAATATAATATTTTCGATTCAAAAATAAGATTTAAGTTAGTTATAACAAACGGTCGATTCAATTCAACCGTCATTTTATTTTGAATTTGATATGCAGAATCGTCTTGTGCTATATGTATTGAGATGGTTCGTAAGCATGATGAAACTTATTTCGTCCGCGAAAAAATTCTAAAGGAATTTTCAATTAAAAAGGCTTTATTTTTATTTTTATTTATTTTTATTTTTTAGTATAAGCTACCATTGACATGTTAAGGAGAAAAAAGGACAAAGAAAATGGGTAGCTGAAGTCTGTTTACGATGTTTGATAATTTCAAACATTTCGGCCTTTGTTTGACCATGTCCTTTGACCTTTTTTTTTTGTTGTTTAATAAAATAATATGTGATTTTAAAAATAATTAAAAAAATTCATCGAAGACCCTTTCTCTTAATAATAATAATTATTTCGGGACAAAAACTTTCCCCTGAATCGACACCCGAATTACAATTTATTTTAAATATAAAAAATAAATTGATAAATTAGTAATGTTATCTAAACTCAACTACTTCAATACAATAAATATTTGATAATACAAATGGAAATTATTTTGTTCTAGTTTTAATTAAAAAACAATGAATAATAAAATGATTTTTCTTTTTTGTGGTGAATAATTTAGTTAAACACGTGTGAATAATTTAATATAATGGTTGTTAATTGATGCAATAAAATAAAAGCATGTTGGATAGAAAGTGCATCAACTTTCACTTGACTCATAATTCATTGGTAACCCAAATTCAATCTTTTAATTTGAAGTAGAGCAGCCCATGATTGAACCCTTTAATAAATTTATTAACTTTCAACTATTAAGTCATTCAATTAAGAAAAAAAAAAAAAAAAAAAATATTTACTTCAAACAATTTTTTTTATCACCTTTAATATAAAATATATATATATATATATATATTAGCAACTCAATTAGTTGGTGAACAAAATATATAAACGACCAAAGATTGAAGCTTTGAACTCCTCCATCCTCAAAACCGTGTTAAATCATTATCAACTTAGTATTTAATTAAAACCCTATCTTTTAAAAAAATGGAAATAAAAACTAATTTAATTAAAAAAAATCACGATAACTTTATATAACATAAAGTATTAAAGCCAAGAATGCATTATTATAAAAAACAAAAATAATAAAGGCTAAAATAATGCACATTCAATGAACATAGAAGAATAAAATAATTAAAAAAAAATCCAATTAAAGAAAAGAAAAAATAGATAAAAATGGACATTTTTTTTAATTTTAATTTTTTTTTTTTTTTGATATAGGGCTTGGAGTTGACTTTGGAATATGAAGTCATTTAATTTATATCCTAAATTTTGCATGCTACGTATTACAACATACATAGTAATTATTATTATAACCTTGTACGTAGATATTTTAGTTTTTTTATTATGAGGTCAACCCTTTGACTTTTCAAATTTTCTTTGTTTTTAATTGAGTTGGAAACACAAGTGTAGTTGCAAGTTGTAAAAAGAGACCAAATATTATTATAAATCCACCCTTAATTTGGTGTATTTAATAATATAATAATATTATAAATCAAAGCCATTTTTAATTATTTGCTACAACATTCAGAAAATAGACTAATATTTAAAAATTATGATGTCATAAAAAATTGATATATAATATCATAATTGGAAATTTTACCGTAAGTATTAATTAATTGATATTTATAGTACTAAACGTTATGTAATTTATTTATTTATTTATTTATTAATGGAATGTTTGAAGGTAGTTCTTAGTATCCCTTGATGGCACGTGCTGAATATAATTAGAATATGAATTTTGATAATATTCCAAAGTTTTGATGGCTAATCAAAGTAACTTTTTTCTTAAAGTTATATTAAATAATAAATTATACCTTCAAAGATTTGATGCCTAAACTAAGTGAAGGGCTGCCATTTTATTTTTAATATTATATATTTTTCTAGAAACTTCTTTTTTTAATAAAAAATTCAAATTAAAATAAATAAATAACGCTAAAAGGCAACTTTTAAATTTTTTAAAAATTAAAAAATTGACTAGCTTTTGATTGAGGCATTTTGAGTAAATTTAAAATAAAACCACGAGAGCTTATGCTAAAAGTAGACAATATCATACCATTGTGGAGAGTCGTGTTCGCCTAACATGGTATCAGAGCTATGCTCTAACCTTAGTCGGAGAGTCGTGCTAGTCTAATATGATATCAGAACCATGCCCTAAAGTTAGTCGTGCTAACATGCCCTAAAGTTCGCCTAACATGGTATACGAGGATTTCACATTGAATTTGATTGATACGACGATTTAACTATCACGAACTAATTTGATTCAATTGTATGGTTAAAAAAACGAAGAAAAACAACAAAAATACAAATGTCGAACCTCTCTGAAATTAAATAATTAGTAACAAATCTTTATTAACCTAATTTTAATATGAATGGACTCGTATTAATATAATGAAAAAGAAGTAATAAGAGATATGAGGGATTTAGTGGGTGAATTGAATGTGTATAATTTAACATCCATGTGGCCTTTGCCCTAAAAAGTCAGCCACGGTATTCCCATTTATTTATACATGAAATGATGACAACAACATTAAAGGAAAAAGAATTGGGTCCATTGATGAAGCTAATTTGAAGCAGCTGTGGAGTAAGTTTCCTCTGACTGGATTTTGTCAACGGTTTCGAACCCATTCCCTGGCTTCCCAGAACTTGCCCCCCTTTTTTCCTTCTCCTTTGCTCTATAAATCTCTCCAACTTTGGCCTCCAATTCTCCACTACACCCACAACCAACAAATTTGGAGGCTAAAATGTACCAAAAGGGTGTCAAGCATCTGTGTGACAAGGGCTTGAATAAGCTCCCTCTCAAATACGTCCTCCCCGATTCCGAGCGCCCCGCCGCCCCCTGCCAATCCGCCAACCTCGATGTCCTGGGCTCCATCGAGCTACCTGTCATCGACTTCGCCGAGCTCTACGGCCCCAACCGCCGCCATGTCCTCCTCTCCCTCACCAAAGCCTGCGAACAATATGGCTTCTTCCAGGTTAGTTCTGTTGGATGATGAAAGTCTCATATCTTCTAATTTAGGGAATGTTCATGAGTCTGTAAACAAACAATACTCTCTCCATTGGAATGAGGCTTACTGGAAAGCCCAGTTATGCAGAAAGTGGACAATATCATACCATTGTGGAGAGTCGTGAAGAATATTTAGTACTGAATTATAATTTACTATATATTCATGTTGACGCTTCGTGTTCTTGATTTGACATGGCAGTTGACAAACCATGGAATTTCGACCGACGTGATATCAAGTATGAGAGATGTTAGCTCACAATTCTTCGAGCTTCCATACGAGGAACGAGCGAAATACATGTCATCCGACATGCATGCGACCGTGCGATACGGGACAAGTTTCAATCAAAACAAAGACAATGTTTTCTGTTGGAGGGATTTCTTGAAGCTGACATGTAACCCTAATGACCTTCACCAACTTCTCTCCCGCTGGCCGTCTTCTCCGGCGGGGTTCAAAGACTCGGCGTCGACGTACGTGGAGGAAACCAGAGCGCTGTTTCTCGGTCTGGTGGAAGCCATTGTTGAAAGCTTGGGAGGTATGGAGAAAGAAGAGGAAATGGAAGAGTTGTTGAAGGAATTTGAAGATGGAAGCCAATTAATGGTGGTGAATTGTTATCCACAATGTCCTGAGCCAGAACTAACGCTGGGAATGCCGCCGCACTCTGATTATGGCTTCCTCACACTTCTCCTTCAAGATCAAGTTGAAGGCCTTCAAATTCATCACCAACAACAATGGGTCACTGTTCAACCCTTGCCCAATTCATTCGTCGTCAATATCGGCGATCATCTTGAGGTGGGGTTTCGCAAATTTCATGTCTTATTAATGTTACGAGTCATAACATGATATTATTCACTAAATTAGTCAACGTAGGACTCCATCTCAACAATTCTCAACCATTAAATTTCTACAGATATTCAGCAATGGAAGGTACAAGAGTGTGCTACATAGGGTTGTGGTGAATGCAAAGCAGCCGAGGATATCGGTGGCGACATTGCATAGCCTTCCTTTTGACTCGACGATCAAGCCGTGGTCGAAGCTCGTGAATGAAGAGAATCCACGACGTTACAAAGACACTGATTTTGGTGTCTTTCTTCAATATATCACCTCTTGTGAGCCTAAGAGGAAGAATTTCTTAGAGTCTAGGAAAATTATTTATTGAACTATGTATTAGTACAATAATGTCAGATTTTTAATTTTTTTAAAAAAATATTTTGTCAGGTGAATAATGTAATTTTTAAAAGCCAAACAAACCCTAATTTATATGATATATATTATATTAAAATGTAATTTTTGTTTATTTTTATAATGAAAGCTATTATTTATTGAAACCCAACGTCAAGTTTACATATATTTTTACTATAATATTATTATGTATTATTTTTATTTATGAGATTGAAAATTATGAATTTAAAATATCAAAATTCCTCATTCCAATTTTGGAATTTCGGGTCAAGTCCGGCGGTTTAAGTTTGATCCGTGGTGATTTGACCCGTGTAGACTCATGTTTCTAATTCGACCCGAATTTTGTTGACTAGATTAAGGTTAACCCTTCACGTTGAATTTTGGCCCTTTATTTACCATTCATGATGTAACGTATAGTCGCGACTAATAGGGTCGTTTTTAGCTTCCGTGTCAAATCGGGCCCTACATGGATTTCTCACTTTTTATAATATATCTAATCGATTAAATTATTGATGGTTTGATTTAATTTATAATTTTTTTTCCTTCTCGTAAATATTATAGATTTCTTAGCACTCGTGAATTCTAGCTGTCAAGGGACACGACAAAAAGAAAATTAGACAATGAAAATCGTTGACCACCACAACATTATTAAGTGACCTTAAATAAAGTCAACTAAATGCGATTTTATGGCTGCAACTAAATTGAGGTCAATATGGGCTTTTTTGATTACCCGGTTGTAGTGGGCTACGTTATTTCTCGGCCCATACTCATTGGGCCGTGGCCCGAACGAGCTTCCTTAAGGGTGGTTGTAAAAGTCTGGAAAGACGAATTTAGCCTAATTAGTTTAGGTCTATTATTAACCCTGAAAATATTCAGATAAGTCTATTATAGTTTTATTTAGCAAATTTATGTAAATTGATGAAATTAAAAAATTAGGGATAAAACGGTAAAGGCATTTTTACCAACTTTGGCTCGAGGATGACCAATGGCGGGGCGCCACGTTGAAGATTCAGTTGGGTTGTCGCAGATGGGCGACGTGGCGAGTGCTGTGAGCGAGTACAGCAGAAAATAGGTATTCGCAACGGTTTGAGGGCGGGATTTCTCTGTCTTTGTCTTGCATTTGCTTAGAAATGGCGGAGAATAATATACCGCTTTCCCAAAAATGAAATGACCAACGTTTTCTTTGTCTCTCTCTCTCTGTATCAACTATATGTTCTTGTTGTCTTCTAGTCATAATACTTTTGATCCAACTCTGTCTGTTATTGGCAATGGTGACGATGATCAAAATGAGGAAGGGATTGGAACAATTTCTGCGGTGATTTGATTGAACAATTGCGAGTCCGTGAGAGAGAAAATTGAGAGAGGAAAATGTTCAGGTTGCACAAGAATCGCCAAGCGAATTCGAAGGAGAAATATGATTTCAAGCTCTCCAACTTCAAGGCAATCCAGGTACTTATTTTATTTTGAATTTTAATGTCTCTCGAGTGTAATATGTTCGTTTTCGTTCTTTGTTTTGATAGTTTTTAGTGTAGGGTTTAAGTTTTTTTTGACATCGCCTTATTTTTTTGGGATTACGAATTCGCTCCGTTGTTATCTGAGCTTCTCGTTCTGATTAATGACAATGATTGATGATCTTGGCTTCTCGTTACGGATTCGCTCCACTGCTGATTTCTGTTTAATGCGATATTCAAATCCTTTTCCTGACATGAACGGAGATGTTTATTTGTTTTTCTTTTTGTTGCTTGTACGAAAACAGGTACCTAAAGGTTGGGACAAGCTATTTGTATCTGTAACCTCAGAGCAAACTGGGAAGACAATTGTCAGGACAAGCAAAGGATCAGTCCGTAATGGAAGTTGCCAGTGGAGCGAGTCTATATCAGAATCCATTTCGGTTTCACAAGATGAACCTTCTAAGGAGTTTGAAGATTTTAATTACAAGCTGGTTGTGGCCATGGTAGGTACTGTGGTTTGTCTTTTTAGGAGTAAACCATTTCTATAAGCAATTATTCCTCATGCCAGCCCTGTGTTGTTTTCATGACCATGCTCTTTGTCTTTAACTCTATAATATGATGACTACTTGGTCTAATTTAAACCGAATCTCCAATCACAGGGATCATCAAGATCTAGTATTCTTGGAGAGGCTATGATCAACCTGACAGATTACACAGATCCTAAAACTTCTTCTGCAGTCTTACTTCCACTGAATAAGTGCAATCATGGGACTATTTTACAAGTAACCTTTACTTTTTAAACATTCTTACAGGATGGGATGGTTTTGTTCATAAATTTTATCTAGGAGTCCAGGCTTTAAAACGTTGGCTTTGTTTTGTTTGCAGGTGAAAATCCAGTGCGTAACGCCAATATCAAAAGTAAGGTCTGTATAATGGGATGGTTTTGTTCATTCTTGTGAATATTTGATTATATGTTTGGCCTTTAAAATTATTGAACACCTTTCAGGAGTAGAAGAATTAAACAGACAAATTCTCTAAAAGAAGACTTGAAGAAAGAAGGTCACGACTCGGATAGCTGCTCAGATATTACAGATAGCCAAGTGTCTGGAAGTATTGGATCTTCCTCTGGTGCAGATTTATACTCTAGCTTTCACTCGGGAGATGCTAGCAGCACGGTAAGATCTAAGATCGTTTTTACCTTCACAATTTTTCTGTTCTTATACTTCTCAAATACGGTAATTCATGTTTGGTGCCTCTACTGTATTAGTTCTTGCTCGTTTAATCGAATTTCTGTCATTATATTAGGCTTTGATCATGTTTTAGATTAACATTTGCATTCTTAATGCGTTATTTAATGAGACATAACATTTTTTTCCTAATAAACAATATGAGGAATTTTGTTTATGCAGGACCCTGTTCCTCATCTAGACCATGGTACCATGCAGATTCATTGATTGTTCTATATATTTTGATTACATAATGACTGACATATTTTTGTATCTGTTTGTAGGAAGCAAGTTACTCTGCATCGGATTCACACATCGGCAATGATTCTTCTGAGGCTTATGATTCAGTAGAGAGTAACGCTACAAAAAACAATTACAATGATGTTCGAAGACAAAACTCGGTGTGCTCACAGAACAGTGGTTCAGGTAATCATTCTTAAATTTTATGTCAAGATTTTGCAATATCATCTTCAGGAATGTCTTACCTTTCATGTAAAAAATTTTTGGAAGCAGCAGAAACAACGACTACTGAGGAACTTCGCGCTGAAGCTAGGATGTGGGAGAGCAATGCCCGCAAACTGATGGCTGATCTTGATCAGTTGAAGAAAGAGTTTTCAGATCAATCTGAAAACCAGAAAAGTTTACATGCTGCACTTTCAGCAGCAACTGCGGAATGTGATGGTTTGAGAAAAGAACTTGAGGAACTGAAACCAATGACTGAGAAGTCGACTCAAAGACAAACAAGCATCGCGGATTTATCATATCAAGATGGTGAAACAAAAATCTTAGATGAATTGAAAGATGAACTGAAGTTCCAAAAAGAATCCAATGCTGATTTCGCTCTGCAGCTAAAGAGAAGTCAAGAATCAAATATTGAGCTTGTGTCCGTTCTTAAGGAGCTAGAAGAGATTAATGAAAACCAGAAATTGGAGATAGAGGAACTTTTGAAACAGCAAAGAAATTATGATGATTACGAAAATATTAATCAAGAAAACAAAAAATTGATGCTTCAATTGGAGCATGTGAAGGAATCAGAACAAAATCTTCAATTAAAGATTGAGGTTCTGGAGAGAAACTTGGAGGAAACCAAACTTGATTTGCAGAAATGCGAGGTCTCCAACCAAAGATTTCCTCAGGGTACAGACGGGGAATACGATAGTACGCTTCATTCTGAGGAAAATTTAGTGGAAGACATTGAAAGATTGAAAGAAAAAGTGCAGGAGTTAGAAAAAGATTGTAATGAATTGACAGAGGAAAATATGAACCTCCTGTACAAGCTTAAGCAAGCAAATAACGACTCTAAGCGGGGAGAGTTGGCTTTGAACTCCACAGCTGGTGAGCTTTTGATTGAGAATAACGATGGTCCTTTCAGTAAAAATGTAGATAGTAGAGAAATTGAGCTGGAAGTCAAAGTTGAAGAGCTCAGTAGGGAATTGACTGAGAAAAAGATGGAGATTGAAGAACTTGAGCACAGCATTTTGTCCAAAGACGACGAGATTAAGATCCTTGAAGATTTGCATAACAAATTGCAAGCTGAGTATTCTGGTCTTCAGAAAGAAAAAAATCAGATGGAGGAACAAATGGAAGTCATACATGGAGAAAGTGATATCAGTGCTAGAAGCTTAAATGATTTGAGAAATGAAGTAAACACGCTTAGCAACAGTGTGGATTTGCATATTTCTGCCAACAAGATTCTTGAAAGTAAATATTCAGAGCTTCAATGTGAAAAACAAGAACTTGAACTCCATATATCTCAGATCGAACAAAAAAGCACACAGTTGTCAGAAAGCATATCTGTTTTGGAATCACAACTAAAATATACGACGGACGAGAAGGAGTCAATTCGCCTTGAGTTAGAGAACTTTAAGTCTGATGCAGTGGCTCTCCAGGATGAGGTTGATAGACAGAGACTCGATATAGAGACAGAAAGTGTTGATTTGAAACAAATGTTGAATGACTTGCAAAACAAATATGCAGAGGCTCAAGATAAATGTGAGTACCTGCAAAGAGAAAAAACGAACTTGGAAGCTGCAGCTGAGCATCTCTCTGAAGAACGAAATTTTCTTAGAGAATCAAATGGAGAGCTGAAGAAAAAGAATTTCGAGTTGCATGAGGATTATTTCCGCTTGGAATCGAAATTGAAGGAATCGCTTGAAAGGTCCGCCCATTATTTCATAAGAGTTGATGATTTGGAGGATAATCTCTTTCTTGGGTTGGAGGATTTAACCTCAAAAGAAAGATTCCTATCTTCGGAGTTAGATTCAATCGTTGAAGAGAACATAAAATACAAAGAGAAATGTTCATTGATTGAAAGCTTGTATAATGAGACATATCTGGAGAAGACAACTGAAGTTCAAGAACTTCAAGCAGCGGTTGTGCACCTGACCATGGAACTTTCAGCTACAAGGAATGATCTCAACGTCATGGAATCTAATGAACAGTTACTGGCTCTGATCAGTGAGCTTTCCGTGTCAAAAAAAAACGAAGAGAAACTGATGGCTGACCATGAAGAGTTACTGAAGCAGTTGGAAAATCACAAATCACTTGAAGTCAAACTTAAGAACTCTGTCGATGATCTTGAATTAAAGCTTTCTTTTTCTGAAAAAGAACGAAGGCAGCATGAGGAAGAATTAACTTACTTAAAGCGTCTAAAACGATCTCAATTCCTTGAAGCAGAACTGAAACGTTTGAAGGAGGAAAAACAGATCCAGCGGGAGTCTAGCATTGTAAGTGTTCAAGGTTTTTCCAATACCAACGGCAAAAAACATGCCCAATAAAGACATGAAGCTTCTTAAAGTTGGTCTATTTTACTATTCATTTAGTTTACAGGGATGGCTTTATAACTTCTTACTTTCTAATCTCGACAGGATGATAGTGGATGCGATATTGATGTTGAAGGTCCTAATGTTGCTGAAGCTGAATCAATTGAAAGAATTCAGTTGCTCGAAAAAGAACTTGCTGAGGTTTTGGAAGCAAACAAGAAATATGAAGATCAGCTGAGCAGGTAAGTGCAAGACGAGCTCGGTTTTATATTTGTTACATTACAACGTGAACTGTTGTACTTAAGTGAGTGGAATCTATTAAGTTATTCCCTATAGAGTTTCCTGGCACCAAATTCCCAGTTTTAGATGTTGAATTTTTCCATATCTCTTTGCATCATAATCAGGGTCATTCAAGACGATCAAAACAACAATGAAAATTCTCCTATACCAACAGTTGGAGGCGATGTAATGACGAAGGAAGGATATGAAAGCATTAACTCGGCTCTAGAGGAGGAGCTAAGAGACCTTCGTGAGCGGTACTTCCACATGAGCCTTAAGTATGCTGAAGTCGAGCAAGAGCGTGAGGAACTTGTTCTGAAGCTGAGAGCACCCAAGAGCACCGGAAGGAGTTGGTTCTCATGAAAGTCCAAAAATGCAAGTCTTCACTCTTTCCTTAGCTAATACGCACCAGTCTCAGGGAGTTTCTCGGTAGTCATTTTTCAGTTCTCAAATCATGATTTCAATCAAGACTCGAGATTGAATCCTGCTGGAAAACTGGTTTTAGGCTAACACGTGGAAGAGTGCTTGGTTGTTTGAAAAGGGAGGAAATGGAGATTGTGATGAAAACTATCCCGAAATTGAAGGAATCAGTTGGCAATGCATTTCCATTGTTTCAAACAAGTTACTTTGTGTGAAGTAAGGCAATAATGTGAAAGAGCCATATATGAGTACACCACTCTGGGAGTCGTTACTCTTTGTAGATTTCCCCCTCATATCATAGTCTACGTAGTGATGATGGGGTGAATGGTATTGGAGCTTGGAGAGATATAATAGCTAAAGCAGATTGGCACTCACTTGTGGTGTTCTTCCGTTGCTTCCTCAGGTATCCATTTGCCTTGCTAATCTCAGCATTTGCCTTGTAGATAGACGATGCGTACATGATGATTTTGCTAAAAAGAATGTGACATTGGCAGGTTTGTAAGGAGATACCTCTGTGGAGCAAAAACCTGATGTAGGTTGTTGAGAGAGGCAAATGCAATGCAGGAAAGGAGCAAAAAGGGAGGTAATATTGTCACACTTGGAACAGAATACGATGGTGGGTAAGAGTATATCCCCTAGAAGATGCTGAATTTGTTCATGCTGCCTCCATTTTTCTCTCTTTTTTGTTGTTGCGTGTCTTGCTTTTGGCTCACGTTTCCAGTGGCCACGTACCGCTCCTGGGTCACATTGATTTGCCTTCCTTCTCTGCCCTGAAAATCTCCTATAACAACCAATGCAGCAGCTTCTTTATCAAACCCTTCTTACAACAGCATAACCCCACCACCACTCTCTTCCACGCCCCTCTCACCCGCCAACCCCAGCGGCGGCCGACGGCGGTGGAGCTTCTGATGCTCCCAATTGACCAATGTTGGGTGAGAATATGATATGAAGGTTGCCTGAAACTTATGTGTGTGTCTTCTTCGGTGGGGACAGAAAAGATCTTTCCTCATTTCCTCTGTTAAGGGCAACTCCCACATCGAGAAAGTTCAGTATTTTTCGACTCAGTGACTTGGATTATATGCAGCATTGTTTTATTCTTTATTTTTTTTCTTGATTTGCTTTCTAGTAATGCAACACTTGGTGGTAGCTAGCTTATTAAATACACACTCGTATATGTATGGCTATGGCCACCTGAATTTTATCAATGGAGTGTCCTCTCTCACTCTCTCTCTCTCACTCTCTCTCTCTCTCTCTCTCTCTCTCTCTCTCTCTCTCACTCAGTTGTTGGAATTTTAGATGATTATAAACCAATTTGATTATTTTAAAGATGAATTTAGTTCGTTAAATGCTCTGTCCCAACAAAAACATGTTTGACTATTCAAATTCATTAAGTTAATTCAAATATTTATCGGTTTTCTTAGTGGAACTATGAACACAAATTTGTACTAAACATTTTGAAATGTACACGAGAATACAAATTAATTTATATATTGTTGCGGAAAAACGACGGCGTATTGGTCTTTTTTTTTTCTTTTCCAGTTGGAGTCCGTATTTCCGTTCCGTATTTCCGTTCCGTATTGTTGCAAGATTAGAGTAATGGGAAAGGCTGCCCGGTCTGCCCGTCTCTGTGCAGGCCGCCATCTTTATCCTTTTCCCTCCATTGATCCACACTCAGCTCAGACTGCGTTATAATTCCAGAGATGCGTTTTGATGCTACACCGTCTTCCTCTTTCTTTTCTCTCTCTCCCTTCACTTTCTGGTAAAAGCCTCTTCAAAACCCTAACTCCAATTTGTTCCGATCTCCCTCTCTCTCTCTCTCTCTGTTTCTCCATGTCTTCTCACGGCGATACTTGCGATCCACTGCTACATTCGTTGTTCCAGAGTTTTCTTTTCAAATTCTAGGATTCAGAGGCTCGTATTTTTCTGTTGAATTCTAGTTTCAGGGCTGATTATTATTAGGTATGAAGCGGGAGTTGGCTTTCGATTTGGAGGTTCAATCTCAGCTTGAGGGGGATCTTGGTCATACTCGAAGTGAGACTCTAGCTGAGGCGAGGTCGGGTAGCTATTTGGACGAGGCTGCTCCGAGTGGTAGCTGCAAGAGATTTAAAGGCGCTATTGTGAATGGTCTGATTGTATATACTAGGGGAAGGAAGTCTCCGATCAATGTGGACTGTGGGCTGTCGGAGAATGATAATAGGAAGAAGTGTTATAGCGGGGTTGAGCAGGAAATTCTTGGAAGCTTGGAAGTAGGGAAGGGCTGTATGAATCAGGAGGTTCAAATTCAAACTATAGTTTCGGATAAATTGAATTGCAATTCGAAGAGTTCTGACTGTAAGAAAGAGTCTGATGGGGCGATGGAAAAATCTGGAGATAAGGAAGAAGGAGCGGCGGGGAATCCTGAAGTTACTTCAAAGGCAAGAAAAGTCGAGGAAAGATTGTCTAGGTGGGGAATTAGGCGCTTTACACGCTCCTCATTAAGATCGAAGGTTGAGCTCGAGGAAGTCACGGTCACCCCAATTACAATAGGATCTGTTAAAGAGGAAGTTATTCCAGATGTCGGTGGAGAAACAAATGAAACAGTCAACTCAGTGTCAACTCCGAAGAACAAGTTGGAATTAAAAATGTCCAAAAAGATTGCATTGAACAAGAAGCCAATGACTGTGAGGGAGCTGTT
This sequence comes from Cucurbita pepo subsp. pepo, assembly GCF_002806865.2. Classification (NCBI taxonomy): domain Eukaryota; kingdom Viridiplantae; phylum Streptophyta; class Magnoliopsida; order Cucurbitales; family Cucurbitaceae; genus Cucurbita; species Cucurbita pepo. The sequence goes on along the minus strand of NC_036640.1, from coordinate 1,067,812 downwards.
TGATACTGGTTTGCTCGAGGGGGTACCTGTCATCTACATGGGTGTAAAGAAGGTTTTGCTCATTTAAATTTTCGAATTCTAAGTATAATTTTCAGTATGTTCAATCATTTAGAATTGGGTGTTATATATATATCAGGCTTCATTTTCTTGCTGCATTTTGATCTCAGGCATATGAACACGGCCTGCGCGGTACAATTAAAGATGGTGGGATTTTGTGTACATGCTCATCCTGCAATGGATGCAGAGTCTGTAATCTCTCTGGATTTAACATAGGGATTCATGAAATGGTTTTTGTTAGTGTTTTCGTTAATTTCTTTTTGTTCAATCTAGGTCATTCCTCCTTCACAATTTGAGATCCACGCTTGTAAACAATATAAACGAGCAGCACAGTATATATGTCTTGAGAACGGGAAGAGCCTACTCGACCTGGTGAGAGCATGCAAGAGAAGTAGGCAGACACTTGAGGCCACCGTACAAAGTCTGATTAGCTCTTCGCCTGAAGAAAAATGTTATACGTGTAGAGAGTGTAAAGGTGAAATTTTGGTTTTCTATTATTTGTCGCCACTGGCAGACGTCATGATAAGCGCAACCAAAACCAAGTAGTTTACAAGATTTATAATCTGTTAGATAATTAGTGACGATTTCTAGGATGCTTTCCTTCATCCATTGGAAATGTGGGACCTTTATGCCCATCGTGCGAGGAATCAAAGCGATCTAAGTGTACACAGACACTGCCAATGCCCCTCACTTCCGCAATTGATAAGAGACCGAGGTATGGCATCTACTTCTTTCAGCTTAGGACCCTTTTCCTATCACCCAAACCCAAATGCTCCGTTCATGCTATGGGTTCTGGAAAATTAGTTAGAATTTTATATTCTTCTCTGGTATGGCTTCTATGTATGACAATGTATACAGTAATGTAGAGTAATATTATTCTGTAAAAATTCTCCACGACAGCTAGTACACGAACTGCTTCTGAAAGTATCTTACTTGCAACTTCGGGCCAGGAAAACTCTCATAAGATAGTAAAACATATAAGTTTTTGAATTGGGTAGTGTAGCGCTTTTAAGTAAAGATGGGATACGTAATGCATGTAAGATTGATGGTACTATCTTCAACAGTGTAATTTTCTAGGACGCCACTAATTACACTGAAAATGCGGATTCTGTAAATCTTTCACGATTTAGAACATGAATGCACAGAAATGTCATCTTCATTCTTTTCTTTCTTTAGTATAATGTTAAGACGTTACATTTTAGGTTAGTTTGGTTTTGCAGGTCAACAGTTCCAACCCCATCAAAATCATCTGGAAGTGTTCCAGTATATATCTCTTCACGATATAAACGCAAATGGGTAACAAAAGCAAAGCAAGTATCGTTCTCTTTATGTGCATTGTACACTATGGGCTATACCTTTTTTTTCCCACTTCCTCTCCATTTTTTCCCGACACTTTTGGGGATTGAAGTATTAAATTTGAAATTCCTGCCTTTAAGTTAGCTGTATGCCGATTTCTTTTCCTAAGATACTCAACTTTAATACCTTTTCAAGTTCAATCATTGGTATAACTTTCAGGTCAAAACCATCCGAATACATTTCCATCTCAAGGTCTCCCAAAAGTGCACCAATGCGTATTCCTAAAAAGAATAAGAGTGCAGTGAAGATGAGGAAGAAGTAAGTACAGTTGATCTCTAGATTACTGTTTTTAATGCCGTGGTTTGGTGAACCATTTAAATCCACCGAAAAAGGCTGCATCATCTTTCTGTCCAACATTTCATCTTTTTAATATCTTTATTTTAAGTTGCAGGTCATTGAAACTAGCTTCAATGCTAAAATCCTCCCAAAGTGCTTCAAAGTGTAGTTCTTCATTAGCTAAAAATCAGTGGAAAATAACAATGAAGTTAGTTGTTTATCCTTTGTTGTTATTTAATTCTTAGTGGCCCAAATTTCCTTCTGATTCCATATTATTGAAGGAAATACCTCTCATGGTTTTGATAACTATTTTGATTACTTTATGTTTGAATACTTTTACTCTTAAGAGATCAGAGGTTGCATAAGTTGGTTTTTGAGGAAGACGGATTGCCTGATGGAACTGAAGTAGCATATTTTGCCAGGGCACAGGTAGCTAAGATAGGTCATGCATGCTTGGAGTAACCATTCAAGTATTCCTCAGTTTATTAATGTGTGTAATGATTTATTCCTTTCATTTACGTCCAGAAACTGCTCCAGGGTTATAAGAAGGGATCTGGAATTTTATGTTGCTGCTGCAATTGTGTGGTGAGCCCTTTTAAATTCTTGTACTTTCAGATTCTTGAGTGCTATTGTGAACACTTTCTTTTTACGTTCCATCTGCAGGTTAGTCCTTCACAATTTGAACTTCATGCTGGCTGGTCTTCTCGCAAGAATCCGTGAGCATATTTTCCTTTAGTTTTATGACAGCTCAAAATATTCGTTGCAAGCTTTTTCATATGGATTTTTATTTTGCAGTTATGCATACATTTACACATCAAATGGGATTTCTCTGCATGAATTAGCAATTTCTCTCTTGAAGGGGCGCAAGTATTCTGCTAAGGATAATGACGACTTGTGCATAATATGTCTAGATGGTGGAAATCTTTTGCTTTGTGATGGCTGCCCAAGGGCATTCCATAAAGGTAAATCATAATATGGAGTACCATGGTTTAGACAATTTAAGCCGTAGTACGTCTTTATTTTTTCTTTACAAACTCTTTAGTCAACAGTTTATAAGCTGTTGTGTTAAATTGGCCTCCTTGTCTCGTTCAGTTTTTTGACTAATGGACTTTGTAGTCTGCCTGATTTCCGGTCCATTCCTTTGTGCAGAGTGTGCATCCTTATCAAGTGTTCCTCGTGGTGATTGGTATTGTAAATTTTGCCAGAATCTGTTCCAAAGAGAGAACCTTGTTGAGCATAATGCCAATGCGGTTGCAGCCGGAAGGGTGCATGGAATTGACCCTATTGAGCAGATAACTAAAAGATGCACTCGAATGGTTAGGAACATAGAAACAGATCTTAGTGGATGTGTGTTATGCCGGTAATAATTGCATTTTTTTTCTTCTCTCATATGTCCCTGAATAAGCTTCTCATTTTTCTTTTCGTTGTGTTATATTGTATAATGGTTTTGCTTTGATGTTTAGTATTTCCTTTTACATCTTTGAATGCAGTGGCTCTGATTTCAGCAAATCAGGTTTTGGTCCCCTCACAATTATACTTTGTGATCAGGTATCTTGTCATATCATTTTAACCTCTAGTTGATCATTCAATTGCTGTTGTTATCAACTCATTTCTAGTTCCTTGCCTATGTTCCTTGCTGTTATGCTTTTTCTGCAATTTCTTCATTTGATTTGTGGTCAGTGCGAGAAGGAATTTCACGTGGGCTGTTTAAAAGACCACAAAATGGCATTTCTTAAGGTATTGACTGAAATCGTAGTCTTGCTTTTTACTTGAAATCCTTTGTGTGGAAACAATTTCTTTCCTTGTCCAATGCCATTTTTTCCGAGATAAGAAAAGGTAAAGACCGTTAATGAAATAGGAATTGCCAAGAGGAAAGTGGTTTTGTAGCACAAGTTGTACGAGCATACATTCTACTCTACAGGAGTTGCTAATTCGTGGGCCAGAAAAGCTTCAGAATTCACTTTTGGATGCTGTCAATAGAAAACTTGTAGAAAATGGTTCAGACATTAAGACTAATGTTGATGTCAGTTGGAGGCTTATCAGTGGCAAAATTGCTTCACCTGAAACTCGGTTGTTGCTGTCAGAGGCCATTGCTATCTTCCACGTAAGTTTTCCTATATTTCATTTTGATTGTTACAGAACAATAAACTGTGTTTGATTAAGATACTATTTTAGATAAACTGTGTTGCCAGCATTTGAAGTATGATCCATAAGTGCAATGTTTGATTAAAACATGTCATTAATTTACAGGATCGCTTTGATCCTATAGTTGATATAACAAGTGGACGCGATCTTATTCCAGCTATGGTTTATGGGTTAGTGACAAGTTATTTCATTCTGATTTTTGGTCTGTCAGCAATAATAGCGCCATGTTCTGTTTTTATAGTGGTAATTTATATTTTGTTGTTATCTGTCATCCTATTTGACAGAAGGGATGTAGGTGGACAAGAGTTCGGAGGCATGTATTGTGCCCTATTATTTGTCAAGTAAGAATCTTGCTTATCGATTGACCTATAGCCTGTTACACAGCATCATTATGAATTTCTTCTTTATATTGCACAGCTCATTTGTTGTATCTGCTGCAATGCTTCGTGTTTTTGGGCAAGATATTGCAGAGCTGCCCTTGGTTGCAACGAGTAATGGTAACCATGGCAAGGTCTGATTAATGAAATATTATTTCATCCATAAAAACTTATATTTTAGTTTTATGTTCTTTCCTGTTTTTTTTTTTTTTTCTTTTAAAAATATATATTATTCTCTTGACCTACAGTTTCTTTTGGAACTGCCAGTGAAAATATATTTTCCTTTTCCGCATCCTTCCATTTCTTTTTACACTCTAGATATTCTGAGTATGCAAGGCAATTTGGAATGTTTTTGACATCTTTGACTTTCTAAGTCGAGAGTATGCAATATTCTGGCGATTTTGATTTGATTCTTTCTAACATTTCCTGCATGTAATTATGACAGGGCTACTTCCAAACATTGTTTTCGTGCATCGAGAGGCTGCTAGCTTTCTTGAAAGTTAAGTGCCTTGTTCTCCCGGCTGCCGAAGAAGCTGAATCCATTTGGACTGAAAAGTTCGGTTTCAAGAGAATAAAACCAGACCAGGTATATACTTCAAAGAGTATAACAGCACATATTCCTTACCTTAAATGGTGCGTTTTCCAGCCACACCTAAGCATAATTTTGTATCGACTGACTGCAGCTCAGCAGCTATAGAAGAACTTGCTGCCAGATGTTAACTTTCAAAGGGACATCCATGCTTCGGAAATCGGTTCCTTCATTTCGGGCTGTAGGTGCTCCATTGTGACCAAGCATGGAGGGTGTGAGGTTCCCTCTAATCTCCCCTTCCTCTCTCTATTCCCTCTCCGACCATCATTCTGTGGGTTTTCCTGTGTATAGCTTATAAACCATTTTCCCTTTTTAGGCTATCCAGTAGATGAGCTCTAGTGTCTAAATATCCATTTTAGTTTTGTATTACATCTTCAAATGTAACTTTCCCTTACCTTCTTCTCCTTGTCCGTTGCCTTCCTGACTGCCTCCATATCGTAGGTGATGGCTTTAGTCACAACCACCAGCCATTCTAGACACCCTTCCATTCATACTTGTGATTATTCAAGTGCCTCAAACGTTAGTATGATGTGCTTATAGTTGATTTTGCTGTGTAAATGACTTGAGAAGAAAAATTATTATTTAAAAAAGAATGACATTGCAAATCTTATTTATTTTATCTAATATTTTATTTTAGTTTAGCAAGTATGAGGGTGGGAGGGTGGGGGAATAATTCTTACAACTTTAGAAACGGTATTAAATAGACTTGTTATTAAGACTCCCAAATCCACTAAAATAAACAGTGAAATGTGCACTATTTTGCTTTATAATTAAGACGATATCCATAAATATACGCACTCCAACCGGCCCTATGCTTTGCCTTAAAGCATCATTGGCAATCGAGATGGAAACAGGATCAATGATGATTAGGACTGCTCAACTCAAATACTCAATCTAGATGAATAATTTGAAGAACAAAAGAGAGAAGATGGAAGGAATAAAGACTATTTTTAACATTCATAACGGGAAGCTCTCATGAGTTGTAAATGTTGTCGAAATTAGTTTTATTAAAACTAAGTTGTTGAGAAAGAGATAAAATAAAATTGAAATGATGAAATTTTAGAGGGAAAACAAGGGAAAAAAGATGCAACTTCTCTTCTAAAGAATGCATATTCTTGTTTTGCTAATCAAGTCTTTGATTTCAATGGCCTTTTCCTTTAAGAAGTTGAAACTGACATCATCACCAGAAACCAAAATAATGCATGGAAGTCCATAGGCTTCTTACCTGCCAAGCCAATCCTCCACTAACTCCCCCCATTCCCTCAAAATCATATATATATATATATATATATATATATATATATATATATAACTATTTACCTTCAACCCCACTTGTCCCAATTGACATAAACCCACAAACAGGTCCTCCTAACCTCATGAAGATCCAAACTAACTTCCTCTTTTGGCTCTGTTCTCTTCTCATTGCAGCTCTTTCCATCACCATTGCCCTGCGCCCATTCCCGCCTTCCTTGACTGCCATCCTCGCCGCTGTCCGTCCTCAAGACGGTGCTTTTGAGCTTGGCATTTTCAGCAGTCTAGCGAAAGCGAGTGGTTCGGATGATCTCTTGTCTCTTGTGACTCAAATTGCGTCCAAATACTATCAGTTGAAGCATAAAGAAAATTGTGATGAGAAGAAATGGAACTCTGAGTTGAAATCTTTGTACAATGTTTCACTCACTTTGACAGTCGATTTGAAGGGATGTGCAAATTTTAGCACTGTGCAAAGCGCAGTGGACGCTGTTCCTGATCATGCCTCTTCAAGGACCCTTATCCTAATTGACTCTGGAATCTACAGGTCATTATCTTCCATTAAACATTCAAATCTTCCTTCTCTATTGATTTTTGGAAAGAGGGCAGTTCGAAAATTTTGCTTTAAACACAAGTTTTTGTCTCTAATCTGATTTCACACTCTGTTATGATTGAACTAAAAGATTGAGAGAAACGTGTTGGCAGGGAGAAGGTGATGATAGAAGCCAACAAGACAAACTTGATAATTCAAGGCCAAGGCTACCTCAACACTTCAATAGAATGGAATGACACTGCCAATTCCACGGGAGGTACCGCTTACAGTTCTTCAGTCACAATCTTTCCCTCAAACTTCATTGCCTTCAACATCAGCTTCAAAGTAAAGACATCTTCCTTTTGCTTCGTTAACTTTGTTTTGAAGTCTCTGCAAAAAAAAAAAAAAAAAAAAAAAAAAAAAAAAAAAAAAAAANCCCTTTATTGATGAGGCTTTTGTGGGTTTTCTTTGAGAAAAGAACACAGCTCCACAGCCAAATCCAGGGACTGTTGGAGGACAAGCAGTGGCACTTCGAATTGCAGGAGATGAAGCTGCTTTCTATGGATGTGGGTTTTATGGAGCTCAAGACACACTCTATGATGACAAGGGAAGACATTACTTTAAAGAATGTTTCATTCAAGGGTCCATTGATTTCATCTTTGGCAATGCTCGATCGCTCTATGATGTACCTAATCATCATTTCTATCCTCTACCTCGTTTTAAAATACCCTTCAATTCATTTGTTTGGTTTGGTTTGGTTTGGTAATGGCAGAGTTGTAGCATCAAGTCAATAGCAAAGGCAATGGTGGATGGCGGGGTGAGTGGAGCCATCACAGCACAAGGAAGGCAAACAAGAATGGAGGAAACTGGTTTTGCCTTCATCAACTGCACCATCAATGGCTCTGGGAAGGTGTGGCTTGGCCGTGCCTGGGGCGTCTCTGCCACTGTCATCTTCTCTAAAACATACATGACCGACGTGGTGGCTGCTGACGGATGGAATGACTGGGGACACCCTTCAAGAGACGAGTAATATAAGAGTCTTTGTTGCTATAATGACATTATTTTGTGAGAGGGTCACCCCATGATGTTGTTTGTTTTGATGATCAGGAGTGTGTTCTTTGGGGAATATGAATGCTCTGGAGAAGGAGCAAATCGCAGCTTGAGAGTGCCATATTCAAAGCACCTGAATCAAGTGGAGGCTGAGCCATACATGAGTGTTTCCTACATTGATGGAGATCAATGGCTCATCCATCAACAAATTACCCTTTTCTCTTCTATTTAATGTCCCTAATAAACCTTCAACTTTCGAGTTTCTTAATGTTTATACTTCTCTCAAATGATCTGTGTTAGTAATCACGACTCTCTATAATGGTAGGAATCACGACTCTCAAATGATCTGTATCGGTATTCCTTACTTATAAACCCATGATCTTCCACTAAATTAACCAATGTGAGACTCACTCCCAATAATCCTCAACAATTCAACAATCTTCCCCTCGAACAAAGTACACACTATAAGCCTCCTCTGAGGCTTGTGGAGCTCTCGAATAGCCTCCCCTTAATTGAGGCTCGACTCCTTTCTCTGGAGCCCTCGAACAAAGTACACCTTTTGTTCGACACTTTAGTCACTTTTGACTACACCTTCGAGGCTCACAATTCATTATTCGATATTTGAGGATTCTATTGACATTATTAAGTTTAGGGCATGACTCTGATACCATGTTGTTAGGAATCACGACTCTCCACAATGATATGATATTGTCCACTTTGAGCATAAGCTCTCATAAAGACCTCATACCAATAGAGATAGTATTACTCACTTATAAACTCATGATCTTCCACTAAATTAACCAACGTGGTACTCACTTCCAATAATCCTCAACAATCCAACCATCTGTTCGTACTCGCCGTCCACAGGACCTCGTCCTTGTCGTCACCGCCAACTGGTAGCCTGGTGGTTTGAGAGTTCGTGCGTGTGAGACAAAATATCAGATGGGTGTGGTCGTTTTCAAAAAATTTAAAAACAAAGGGACAAAACGGTCATTTCATGCTTACTAAGTCTCTATATATTTGGTAATTTCCTTAATTTATTTTTTGTATTTCTCTCTCATCACGTGATGTCTGAGTCCTCTGCATTTTCTTTTGAATTTAATGAAACTATAAATAAAAGTGAAAAGAACAAATTTAAGAGTAGTGAGTTAGTTAACTAAACATGTCAGCTTCACGATTTTAAAACGGGTCCATAAGGAGAGGTTTATGTACCCTTATAAGAAATATTTCGTTCCCCTCTCCAATCGGCCTCAACCTTACGATTTAAAGAATATTTTGTTTTCCTCTCCAACTAATATGAAATTTTATATGTACACTCAAGAATATTTAGTTACTTTTTCAATAAATGTGAGATCTCATAATCAACCTCTATTGGGGGCTAGCTGTAACATGTTAGTGCAGTTTCCAATCAGGGTAGATCTGGAGGTGAAGTTGGAGTGAATTTTGGAATTATAATTTTAAGTTTATTATTAAAAATGGTAAGAAAAAAGAGTGAAAAACTTAATATTTCAAATCATAATTCAAATAACATGTTTAGTGCAAGATTAACCAAGAGAGGTTCGATCAAACTCGGCAAATTCCATTGATTCCATGTCCTATTATGCCTTTACCATCACCTTCTTCTCCTTCTCCTCCTCCTCCTCCTCCTCCTCCTCCAAGAGCTATTATATCCTCAATGAGCAGCGTAGTGCTTCGATAAGAACCACCTCCTTCCTTAACAGCTTCAATGGCCTTCTTCGCAAGCGTTCTGCATCTCTCTCTGATCTCTTCTCCTTCCTCTGATGCACCCATTACTCGTTCTATAGCTTCCATCACTTTCTCTTTCTTCACCGCCGCCCCCATCTCCTCCTCTCCCCATTGCGACGCCGCCTCCACACCTACGCTTACCCCAATTTTAAGCATCTTCACGATATGCGTCTCGTTGAAAAATTGATCTGCAAAAAGCGGCCATGTTATCAGTGGTAACCCTGCCGTTACCCCTTCCAGCGTCGAGTTCCAACCGCAGTGTGTCAGAAAGCATCCGGTTGCAGGGTGGGACAGTATCATTAATTGTGGCGCCCACCCACTAATCACCAGCCCTCTCCCTTCTGTTTTCTTCTTGTAATCATACTCCTCCAACCATTTCTGCAACTCCTCTGCTTCCTTCCCTTTCCGAATTACCCAAATGAACGGTCTCTTCGATGCCTCTAGACCCAATCCCAGCTCCACCAGCTGCGCCGTCACCAAATTGCAGATGCTTCCCAATGAGACGTACACCACGGAAGATGGGTTCTGCCCATTGAGCCATTTTATGCATTCGCCTTTGTCAATGACGGCTCTGTTTCCTCTCTCGGCTATGTCGAGTTGGTTGTCGCTGCAAAGCAGAGCAGGGCCAAAGCACCAAACTTTATCAGGGAGGTCTCTGGTTTTTTTAAACTCCGCAAGATTCTTACCCTCCATCTCCTCAAAGGTGTTGAAAACAACGCCGTAGGACTTCCGATCAGCCTCATCCATCTCGAGAGTAAAGGCGGCGAAGTCTTCATCGGTGTGCTTGGGCAGAACAGAGTTGCGAAACTGAAAGTCATAGCCAGGCAAGTCAGGTACAGTAACAAGGCAGTCATCAGGCAGTGAGCGGAGATAGAATTTCTGGACAGCCAAAGTCTGGGAACACAGAACAAAGAAGCTGCTCAAATTGTAGAAAACGAGCCTGGGGACGTGAAAGTGTTGAGCAAGTTTCAAGGTCCAAGGGAGGCAGAGGTCGGAGATAATGCAGGAGGGACGTGGGGTGAGTTGTTCGAACAGTTTGAGAGATGGCTCGTAAAGGAGATAAGTGGCTCTCATGAATTTGGAGGCGGAATCGAATGAAGGGAGTAAGTCTAGATTCTCGCAGCCTTCGGGGAGGCCGGCTTGCTTGCATGGGAATGGCAGTTGGGCGATGTGGAGTGGCAAGCCGGAAGTAATGGCGCGGGAAACGACGGGGCTGTTGCGGGCTGCGTTGTGGGGGGTGGTGACGAGGGTGACAGTGACTCCACGTTGAGCGAGAAGCTTGGCGAAGTCTATCATGGGGATCATGTGGCCTTGGGCGAAGAAAGGGAAGAGAAGGACGTGAGGGGAGGCCATGGTAGAGAGGTTAGTAGGAAGAAGACAACAGTAGGTACGAGAAAGACAGGGGAGCTCTGTTTCAGGCTTTATACTGAGAGAACAATCGCTGGTAGGTACGATGTGTGGTTCTCATTCATTTGAATATCATGTGTTGTCTCCCCATGGTTAGATCATAAAGCCTTTACATTTTAAAAAACCTTCACGTTTTAAGCTTGATGTAATGAAAACATATAATATAAGCATGTGAAAAATTCTTCCTCCAAAACCCATTTTAAAAATCGTGAGACTCACAATTGTGACATTACATATTTGTTGAAGAGGAGGACGAAGCATTCCTTGTAACCGTGTGAAAACATCTCTCAAATAGACACGTTTTAAATTCATGGGCTGATGAGAATACGTAATGGGCTAAAGCTGACCATATCTGATAGCGGTGGATTTTGACAAGGATACGCAACGGGCTAGAGCTGACAATATCTGATAGTAGATCAATGATATAAGAGATAGACACTGGGTGGTGTGTCAAAATACCGCTAGCCGTGGATTTGGACTATTACAAATGATATTAGAGCTAAACATAGGGCAATGTGTCACCAAGCATGGTTGTGATGGACAAAGGAAATGTAAAGTTTGAAGTAAATGAGATTGTGCAAGTAATCATCGAGTTATATTATGTACCAGACTTGAAGGACGATTTGTTGAGCATCATATAGCGGTAAGAAAAAGGTCTTGCAATTCTTATACAAAAGGGAGGATGTAAGATTTATCATCATGGCAGAAGGTTGATTCTAGAGGCTACAATGACATCAAATAGAACGTTTACTCTATTTGTTCAATCTCTCCCAGAGGAACAATCCTAGTTCAATGTTATTACAGAAGATCCCGCGAGAACATGACATTGTCGATATGGGCATCAAAGTTATGGAGGATTAAAGATAGTTCAAGAGAAGGACATGGTGCAAGAACTGCCCGTCCTTAAAGCTCCCTCAAAAGTATGTGAGTGTTATTTGATAGGAAAACAATAAAGAGATCCATTTCATAAAGAAGGGAGGCGGATTATTAGATCTCACATCGGTGGTAAGGAAAATAACATCAATATGTAACGAATTATAAGAAACCATGACGTTACAAGAAAGCATAAAGAAGACTATAAATAAAGGTTATTGTGACACTATTCAGATGTGATGGCCTCCTCCATGAGCAACAATATCTTGAATCAGCAGCTTGATATCGCTGTGAGACGAACCCCCTTCTTCTACAGCTCTCTTCGCCATTACTGCAAGCTTCTTGGATCTCTGCCTCATCTCTTCTCTGTCCTCACCATCGAACACCATTTCTATGGCTTCTCTCACTTTCTCTCGCTTCACAACCACCCCCATCTCCTCCTCCTCTCCCAAGTGCATAACTGTCTCCACCCCCATACCCACACCCACCTTCAGAACCTCTACGATTAGCTTATAATTGAACACTTGGTCCACAAACAGCGGCCACGTGATCATCGGCACGCCCGCCGAAATCCCTTCGGTGCTCGAATTCCAACCGCAGTGCGTCAAAAAGCACCCAATTGAAGGGTGGGAGAGTATGAGAATTTGAGGAGCCCATCCACGAATCACGAGGCTTCTCCCTTTGGTTTTCCCCTCCAAATCATACTCCTCCAGCCATTTCAGCAGCTCTTCGGTAAGGTTTGCTTTCCTTATGACCCAAATAAATGGCTTGTTCGACGCCTCCAATCCCAATCCCAGCTCTATGAGTTGGGCCGTCACCAAATTGCAGATGCTTCCCAGAGAGACATAGACCACGGATGTTGGTTGCTGCCCGTCGAGCCATTTGATGCATTGGTGTGGGTCGACTGAGGCTTTGTTGCCTCTTTCTGCTTTGTCGAGGTTGTCGTCGTTGCAAAGGGAAACAGGGCCGACGCACCACACCTTCTCTGGCGATTCTCTTGTCTTTCTGAACTCGGCTATATACTTAGGCTCCATCTCCTCAAAAGAATTAAAGACAGCGCCGTATGATTGCGCATCGGCCAGGGTCATTTCAACCCCAAACTTAGCCATGCCTACGTCGGTGGTTCTAGGTAACTCCGACTTACGAAACTGGACAGGATCAGGCAAGGCTGAGAAAATTACGGAGTCAGAGTCAGAGCTTGCAAGAGCAGAGTCGGTCATTAAGCACTGCAAACAGAGGAGAAAGTAGGCACTCAAAGTATAGAAAACGAGTCTTGGGACATGAAACTTTTGAGAAAGTTGGATGGTCCAGGGAAGATTGGAATCGGAGATTATGGAAGTGGGACGAGGATTGAGTTGGAGGAACAATTTTTCGGAGGGGTCGTAAAGGAGACTGGCGGCTTTGAAGAAAGTGGACATGGAGGTAAGCGAAGGAAGCAAGTCGACATTGTCGCACCCTTCTGGGAGCCCACCTTCCTTCCATGGAAACTCCAGTTGGACGACACGGATCTGCAAGCCGGAATCGATGGCGCGAGAAAGAACAGAGTGGTTGCGGGCGGCGTTGTTGGGTGTGACGACGATGGTGACAATGGCGCCACGGTGGGCGAGAAGCTTGGCGAGGTCAACCATGGGGATCATATGGCCTTGTGCCATGAATGGGAACAAAAGGAAGTGAGGGGTAGCCATGTGAACTGAATTGAAGGTTCTGCAGAGCGATGAAGCCAAATTATTGTGCTCTGATTTGGGTTTTGTAGTAAGGAAGGGCATCATCCCCCACTTCGTGTTTATTGGGATTCGATCCATTCGTTTAAAAACATGATCGGTCCCGTCAATGCTTTGAAAGAGGTGCATATATATTGTTAACGTATACCACGAGGTATATAAACAAAGGATCGTGGAAGATAGTACCGATTTTTTGAGGCCATCCAAAAACACGTGGAACGATGTTCTTAGAAGCTTCTCTCCTACATTTCATGGATTTTGAATAATTAAATGAATTCTAGAGAGATTATAATATAATGTTATTTCAGCAAGAGCATGCTATTTGGATCTCTGTCTCAACTCTTCTCTTTCAGCCTCGCCCAGTTCTGTGGCGCCACCAAGAACAGAGTTTCAGCAAAGAATGAACAAAAAGTGTGAGTAGCATCCTCTCAACCTTAGATTTAGCTATATAGTATGAGAAGTGTGTTTGAGCAAAAAAATGAGTTGAGATGACACATGTTGAATGTAATTATGTATGTTTACTGAAACATGTACGCGCTATCTTATGAAGTGAGATTCATGACTAGGTATCCATATTTAGATCGCTATGTTATGTCTCTATGTCATATGTTTACTATGTATGTGGTTATACGGGGACGATTAGGGGTTCGCCAACTAACCTTTAATCGTGAACGTAACTCGATTGTCAGGGGTCTGGATAACCATAAAACTGGCTTGTGATATTTTATGATTTATGGTTGTACCATGTGGGGACTATTGTAAAGTTTGCCCGTTAGCTCTTGTAATGAGTCGGTCACGAGCGACAAAGGTTCATAGTTGTACCTTTAGAGTTGGTCATGATTATTGTTCATGCATGTGAGTTATGCGGTTGGGGACGATAGGGGTTCGCCAACTAGCCCCTTATTGTAAACCTGATTCGATTGTCAGGGGTCCGGATAATCATAGAACTACCGTATGATTTTATGATTTGTGCCCTGTGAGGACTATTAGGAAGTTTGCCAGTTAGCTTTCTTTTGGTGAACTTGCCACGAGCGACAGGGATCCACGGTTGCACCTTAGAGTTGGTCGAGCCTTGACATGCATGAACTTTATGAGTTATACCGAGGTCGCACCTCGATGACTCTGAGATATGATGATCATGATGAGAGACTAGCAGAAATGGCTAACCAGGAACCAAGAGAGGAGTATAATGAGAGAACCTAAGGTGTAGCCTAGGAAGCGCCTATATGAGGGAACGAATCCTCAAAAGAGAATAAGATACTGAACGTATGAACAAGATTAATTAGATTTAATAACAAAATATGAACTACTAGCAAGTTGCTTACAGAGTATATTTTATACACTCATTTCTACTACTTCAACTTTCTTTTCTGGTGGAGTTTGACGTAGCAGTCGAGGCGGAAGCATACGTGGGCTGTTGGCTATAGAGAGTCCTATCACAATCTGGAGTTCTTTGTACTTACATTTAAATCCTGTATTTCATATATTTTAAATAGTTTGATATTGTATTTTAGTGATCTCTTCTTGTTTATTTATAAAAGTAAAATTTTCATTACTATTTTAACTAAATTTCAAAATGCGAACGTGTCTTATTTCTACGTCATTGAGCGACGGTCTATAACTTGAATTTCTAAAAAAAAAGCAGGTCGTTACAAGTAAGTTGACTTCTGTCGATATATAGATATGAAACTAAGGCATTTCAGCGCGTAAGGTTCGACTTGTAGGTCCGATATAGAAACTAAATCTCAGGTCACAAAATGAAAAGCTTTATTTGATTACGCAAGAAATGGCCCATTCATGCCTCAACAATGACCACTGGTTTGCCAGGAAACCAAAATTCATAATCACAATTAGAGCAATTAATCATGGACAGCTTCAAATCTCATGGCCTCCTCCATGAGCAACAATATCTTCAATCAGCAGCTTGATGTCCCTGTGAGACGACCCCCCTTCTTCTACAGCTCTCTTCGCCATTACTGCAAGCTTCTTGGATCTCTGCCTCATCTCCTCTCTGTCCTCTCCATCAAACACCATTTCTATGGCTTCTCTCACTTTTTCTCTCTTCACAACCACCCCTATCTCCTCCTCCTCCCCCCAGTGCATAACTGTCTCCACCCCCATACCCACACCCACCTTCAGAACCTCTACGATTAGCTTACAATTGAACACTTGGTCCGCAAACAGCGGCCACGTGATCATCGGCAGGCCCGCCGAAATCCCTTCGGTGCTCGAATTCCAACCGCAGTGCGTCAAAAAGCACCCAATTGAAGGGTGGGAGAGTATGAGAACTTGAGGAGCCCATCCACGAATCACGAGGCTTCTCCCTTTGGTTTTCCCCTCCAAATCATACTCCTCCAGCCATTTCAGTAGCTCTTCGTTAAGGTTTGCCTTCCTTATGACCCAAATAAATGGCTTGTTCGATGCCTCCAATCCCAATCCCAGCTCTATGAGTTGGGCCGTCACCAAATTGCAGATGCTTCCCAGAGAGACATAGACCACGGATGTTGGTTGCTGCCCGTCGAGCCATTTGATGCATTGGTGTTGGTCGATTGAGGCTTTGTTGCCTCTTTCTGCTTTGTCGAGTTTGTCGTCGTTGCAAAGGGAAACAGGGCCGACGCACCACACCTTTTCGGGCGATTCTCTTGCCTTTCTATACTTGGCTACATACTTAGGCTCCATCTCCTCAAAAGAATTAAAAATAACGCCGTAAGATTGCGCATCGGCCAGCATCATTTCAACCCCAAACTTGGCCAGGTCTGCGTCGGTGGCTCTAGGTAACTCCGACTTGTGAAACTCGACAGGATCACGGTGGGTCATTAAGCCCTGCAAACAGTGGAGAAAGTAGACACTATAACTATAGAAAACGAGTCTCGGGACATGAAATTTTTGAGCAAGTTGGAGGGTCCAGGGAAGATTCATATCGGAGATTATGGAAGCGGGACGGGGATGGAGTTGGAGGAACAATTTTTCGGAAGGGTCGTAAAGGAGACTGGCGGCTTTGAAGAAAGTGGACATGGAGGCAAGCGAAGGAAGCAAGTCGACATTGTCGCACCCTTCTGGGAGCCCACCTTCCTTCCATGGAAACTCCAGCTGGACGACACGGATCTGCAAGCCGGAATCGATGGCGCGAGAAAGAACGGAGTGGTTGCGGGCGGCGTTGTTGGGTGTGACGACGATGGTGACAATGGCGCCACGGTGGGCGAGAAGCTTGGCGAGGTCAACCATGGGGATCATATGGCCTTGTGCCATGAATGGGAACAAAAGGAAGTGAGGGGTAGCCATGTGAACTGAATTGAAGGTTCTACAGAGCGATGAGGCCAAATATTGTGCTCTGATCTGATTTGGGTTTTGTGCTCTGATTGGGATTCGGGTAAAGCTCAATCACTATTGTTAAATAGATGATCGGTCCGGTCAATTTTTGAAAGCTACATAATACAACGAGGTAAATAAACAATATTATTTTCTTTAAAAGAAACCTAACAAATAAAACAAAATTAACTTGATTTGCAAGAGTGCGATCAGTCCCATATATTTTATTTTTTCTTTTCCTTAATTTGAAGTCAACGAGAAACACGTGGAACAATCTTCTAGAAGCTTCTCTCCTACATTTCAACCTTTTGATTTTGTGGATTCTGAATAATACTCCAAATGACTCTCCATCCTCCTCTGTTGTTTACCATTAATGGGTCAAGTCTACCGGATCAAACCTATCAGACTTTATAAATGATGAAATTAAAAAAGAAAAAAAATAAGTAAATGAAAATGACGTAGAAGAGCCTAAATTCCAAATTAATGAAAATGTGACTGAATTGGTGCCAATCACTTTAGGACGGAATGGAAGATGGGAGAAGATCCTCAAACGAGGAAAATGATCCAATGACTTCGAAAGAATTGAACGAGGAGCCGTATGATGTGAAAATCTCATATACGGTTCT